>NC_016088.4:36759340-37025272 GCF_000004515.6 Glycine max | reverse complement strand
CACTGTGAGGCCGGTCTTCTTTCGGGACTACCTGGACGGAACTCACCCATTGGCTGTCGGAGATAGGATAAATGATTCCGGCTTGCAAAAGCTTGGTTATCTCCTTTCTTCACTACATCAAGAATCACCGGGGTTGAGTCTTCTCTGTGGCTGTCTTACTGGTTTAGCTCCATCCTCTAAGTTTATTCGATGCATAAATGTGGATGGGCTAATACCAGGAATGTCCGCCAGGGTCCAGCCTATAGCCTTCTTATGCTTCTTGAGAACATACAACAACTTCTCCTCTTGCTCATCAACAAGGGAGGCAGATATAATCACTGGAAAACTTTTGCTATCATCCAAGTAAGCGTATTTTAAATTTGATGGCAGAGGCTTCAATTCTGGTGTGGCTGGCTGGATAGTGGTAGAAGGAGAAGGTTTCTCAGCCTGTACCTCATAAAGAAAGTCAGAGGTATGTGTACTTCCTGAAACATGGTTAGTCCTATCTGACTCTATAAAATCAATCTCGAGAGGTAAAACACCACCACCAGACATGCAATCAATATCAATTTCAGATTCACTCTCAGCATCAAATTCATACATATGATCAAGTACAATTTCAGACTTAATGCATGAAGAGTGAGAGGCATGCAGATTAGAATAAAGATTAGTCATGTATTCATGAACAACATGGTCAATTATTTCAGCACGAAATACAGAAAGATCTTCAGATGGGTATTTCATAGCATCCAGAATATTAAAATGAATAGTTATATCACCAAACTCCATGGATAGTGTGCCTGCATATACATCTATCTTAGTTCTAGCAGTTTTCATAAAGGGTCTGCCTAGAATGATGGGAACTGATCCTTGAGAAAATCCATCCTCCATATTCAAAATATAAAAATCAACAGGGAAAATCAGTTCACCAACTCTAACTAAGACATCTTCTATGAAACCAATAGGATAGGAAACACTTCTATTAGCTAAATGAATTACCACATCAGTTGACTGCAAGGGACCTAGAGATAGAGAATTAAAAATAGACAGAGACATAACACTAACAGAAGCTCCTAAATCTAGCATGGCATTGTCAAACTTACTATTCCCTATAATACAAGGTATGCTGAATGTACCTGGATCTTTACATTTTTCAGGAATTTGGGGGACAGATTTACCAATCAATGTGGAGACATTTATGCCCAAGCTAATTCGTTCACTTCCTTTAAGCTTCCTCTTATTAGTGCACAGCTCCTTCAAGAATTTAGCATATCTTGGAATTTGCTTTATTGCATCCAGCAGAGGTATGCTTACCACTACTTTTCTAAATGTTTCCAAGATCTCTTTCTCTTCCTCTTCCATTTTTTTTGTTAGAAACTGCTCTTGGAGGGAATGGAAGAGGAGGGATGTGCTGCTTCCGCAAATCAGAATTACCAGTGGAAGATTCACCTGCACAAAAATTGTTAGGTAAATTTTTGTCATCACCTTTTTCTGGAGTAGAGTGAAGTTTGGCTGGTTCAATTGCAGATGAGAAAGGTGCTACGGGTTGAGGTCCTTGACACTGCTTTCCCGACCTCAATGAAATGGCACTGACATTTTTGGGATTTTGGACAGCTTGAAAAGGCAGCTTGTCAGAATTTTGGGACTATTGTTGATTTAATTGTGTAGCCAATTGTCCCATCTGATTAGTTAAGCTCTGAATGGAGGCTCTGGTCTCTTGTTAAAACTGCATGTTCTGCATAGTCATTTGCCTCACAATTTCTTCGAGGGAAGGTTGCGGAGGGGCCTCAACTGTTTGCTGTTTTTGGGGCTGTTGCTGTTGTTGGATTGGTGGAGGAATGTATGGTCTGCTTGGGCCAGCAGCATTTTGGAAGGAAGGAGCAGGCTGCTGCTGTTGTTGTTGTTGAGGGCTAGACCATCTGAGATTAGGGTGATTCCTCCATCCAGGGTTGTGTCTGTTGCTGGAGAGGTCATAATTGTTCTGCTGTGGTTGATTTTGTTGTTGAGGTTGAGGGGGTCTATTGTAAATGTTTGCAGCATAAGCTTTAGGCTGCTCAATTGCTCCAGGTTGCTGCATGGAAGGACAGAGGTCTGTATGGTGGTCAGCAGAGGAGCATAAACCACAAACTCTTGCGACAGGTATAGATTTCTGATTCAAGGCCAGCTGGGTTACCAAGTTAACCAATGCATCAAGTTTGCCTTCAAGCTTCTTAGTTTCAAATGATGCAGATGAGTTTGTAGCTACCTCATGCACTCCTCTAATGACTATGGCATCATTTCTGGCGCTAAACTGCTGGGAGTTGGAAGCCATCTTCTTAATCAAGTTTCTAGCTTCAGCAGGAGTCATGTCTCCAAGGGCTCCACCCCTGGCAGCATCTATCATATTTCTCACCATATTACTGAGTCCTTCATAAAAATATTGGAGAAGAAGCTGCTCCGAAATTTGATGGTGAGGGCAACTGGCACATAGTTTTTTAAATCTCTCCCAGTATTCATATAGGCTCTCTCCACTGAGTTGTCTAATACCTGAGATATCCTTCCTGATGGCCGTGGTCCTGGAAGCAGGGAAATTTTTTTCTGAGAATACTCTCTTAAGGTCATCCCAGCTCGTGATGGACCTTGGAGCAAGGTAATACAGTCAATCATTTGCCACTTCCTCTAAAGAATGAGGAAAAGCCTTCAGAAATATGTGATCCTCTTGGACATCTGGGGGTTCATGGTGGAGCAGACAATATGAAATTCTTTCAGATGTTTGTGCGGGTCTTCACCTGCAAGGCCATGAAACTTTGGAAGCAAACGGATCAGTCCAGCTTTAAGAACATATGGGACATCCTCATCGGGGTATTGGATGCACAAGCTTTCGTAGGTGAAATCAGGTGCATCCATCTCCCTTAGAGTGTTCAAAATCAGAATGCTCAAAATTATAATGCTCAAAATCAGGATGCTCAAAATCACCAATAACAGAATGCACAGATTCACTAGTAATGGAATGCTCAGGATGATCAAAAGGTATAAAATGATGCCTAACTAATCAATGAAATGTCCTATCTATCTCAGGATCAAAGGGTTGTAAGTCAGATGGATTGCCTCTAGTCATGCACTACATTCAGCATGCACAACTAGTTGCCTTGTCATGTAAATAAAGGTGTAGGTTTGAACTACAGCTACCCTCAAATGATATCCAAATGACTTGAAATTTTGTGAGCAACCTTATAAAATTATGAGAAGATAGCACATAAAATTTCAAACAAAAATTCAAAGTTTAACTATGGAAGCTAAAAATGGTAGGTTGAGAAAAATAAGTGAATAAAACTTGAAAAATAAAAAACTTTTGACAGAATCACTTTTTTTGGACAATGGAGACCTCAGCTGGCCTATGGCAGGCTACCACAGCGTAGGAAATTTTTTTCTACCCCAAATACATATATAATAATTGTGATTCTGATAACCGGAGCAAAAGTTATGGCCGTTTGAAGTTTTGACAAAAACAAAATTTGCTACTTTTTTGGAACTCTCAAATCTGACCAAACTAAAGGCTCTAGCTATTTTTCCCTCAAAATATAGATTAAAAGAAGTTACCACAAAAAAATTCAGCCAAAAATAACAACTCTAGCTACTAAAACAAAAAATCCCAAATAATTCAGCAAGGGTGGTCGCTAAAATCCGTCGCTACATGATTTCTACTACTACTCTGTTTTGCCACAAGCAAAAGTGGTCGCTAAGTCCGTCGCAAAACACCCAAAACTGAAACGGGTGAAGCGCTTAACAGAAAAACTAAAACAGAACACACACTAAAAAAATAACAAGAACCAACACAACACTAACAATTAAACATAAAACACGAAATAATTAAACACTAACACGACACTAGCTATTATGAACCTTTGGACATTGCTCCCCGGCAACGGTGCCAAATTTGATCGAGGCCTTACCCGAATCAAATAAACATGAAAATGCAGTAACTAGGAAGTGATCCTAGGTCGTTTCCCAACGAGCAATGATAAACCAAATGCTCATAATATACTTGCAGTAACAGTAACGATTGGGGGGGGTGGTTTGTTTGTTTTGTGATTTAAAGAACAGAACAAGTAATCTGGAATATGAAACTAATAATATTAAAAATGGGTTGTTTCCTCTGATTCAGAAGCCATTCTCTTGTCCTGGGTTATGGAGAATTCGTCCCTAACAGTTAACCACTTAATCCAACCCTATTTCAATTTACTAAGCGAAAATCAACTTAGGGTTGTCAATACGTGATTAGGCAACACATACACCAGTTAGCCCTTCGTCCATTAAGTATGAACGCAAGTTAGGCTCAGAGGCAATTAATCGAACACGAAGCATGCACAGATTAATGTTAACGAATTTGGGTTAACTGGTGAAGGGAAAACTGCCAGGAAGCCACATTGTAAACGAAACCTCAAAGAGAGTTGAGCTTCGTCCTCAAAAGGAAACAACACCAAAATATTTAGCCTTCCATAGATTCAAATAGAAAACATAAATGAAACTAAAAGCAGAAACGGAAACGAAGCAGGAACGTAAATGAAGCAGAAACGTAAATGAAGGTAGAAGAAGAAACAAGACGAAATTGTAATTAGAAGCAGAAAATGGAAAATTGCATTACGTGAACAGTAGCATTAGAACAGAAAAACATAAAAACCATAAATCCTATGCTCTGAATAATAGTCTAACAGAATAGCCTTGCACAAATCCCAAGGCTGCTATTTAAAAAGAGTCACTCAAAGTCACTGGGCCCTATTACAATATTCTGGCCCAAAACAAAATAAACATTGAACCACATAAAATAAAATTGCAATCTCCTAATTAGAAATTAACTAAGGTAAGCGCTGCTTTATTTGCCCTCTTCAAGTCCACAACCAAAATCCAGATTAAGCCCAATGTTTCATTAATTCCTGAAATTAGATTAAAAACATCAAATTAGCTAAATGAGCCCAAATAATAAAACTGCCTAATTAATTTGACAATTAAGACTAATCAGTAATTAAAATGGTGCAAAAAGGGTTTAAGAAATAGAAGAAAATGATGGCACATCATGGAAGCAGTGTTTTCCAAGATTATTTTGATGATGCCAAATACTCAAGTCTAGAATCAAGAGTCAAGCAAGTTTCAAGAATCGAAGAGTCTTTCAATCAAAGCAAGTTTCAAGAATCAAAGAGTCGTTCAATCAAGACTCGTTCAATCAAGAATCAAGATTCAAGTAAAAGAATCAAGAGAAGACTCAATTAAGATAAGTATTAAAAGAGTTTTTCAAAATATTGAATAACACAATTTTGATCAAGAGAATTTTTCAAAAAGAAAAATCTTTTACCAAAGAGTTTTACTCTCTGGTAATCGATTACCATAAGGCAGTAATCGATTACCAGTAGTCAACATTATTTTCAAACTGATTTACAAAGCTGTAATCGATTACCATAATCATGTAATCGATTACCAATGTTATAAAACATTAAATTTCAAATTGCAAGAGTCACAACTTGTGATAAAACATTTTCAAATCATTTCAAACTTGTGTAATCGATTACACAATGCTTGTAATCGATTACCAATGATTCTAAACGTTTAATTTTTAAATTTAAACATGAAGAGTCACATCTGTTGATGTGTAATCGATTACACTATAATGGTAATCAATTACCAGTGAATTTTTTGAAAAATAAATTACCAAAAGTCACAATTCTTAAAGTGACTTGTTTCTGAAGATCTTTTCAAAAGTCACAACCTTTAAAGTGACTAGTTTTCAAAAGAGTCACAACTTTTAAAGTGACTAGTTTTCAAAAGAGTCACAACTTTTAAAAGTAACTAGTTTTGAAGAAATTGCCAATTAAAAAGGGGGGGGGGGGGTTGAATTAATTATTCCTAAAGCAAGATGTTGGATCGAGTGGCCTCAGAATAATTAAGAAGGGGGGGTTGAATTAATTATTCCTAAAACTTTACCAATTAAAAATTAATCTTTTAAGGCTTTTACTTATGTTGTTAAGAGAATATGGAGTAGAAGAGAAACTTAACAGAAAGTAAAAGCGGAAATTAAATGCACAGCGGAAAGTAAAAGAGTAGGGAAGAAGGAAACAAACACACAAAAGTTTTTATACTGGTTCGGCAACAACCAGTGTCTACCTCCAGTCCCCAAGCGACCTGCGGTCCTTGAGATTTCTTTCAACCTTGTAAAAAACCTTTTACAAGCAAAGATCCACAAGGGATGTACCCTCCCTTGTTCTCTTTGAACCTAGTGGATGTACCCATCACTAGAACTGATCCACAAGAGATGTACCCTCTCTTGTTCTCAGTCAAACCCAAGTAGATGTACCCTCTACTTGTATCACAAAGGATGTACCCTCCAATGTGTTAAGACAAAGATCTCAGGCTGTTACACCTTTGATACTTTGTGAATGGGGATACAAAAGAATTCTCAGGCGGTTAAACCTTTGAATGCTTTTGTATTAGGGAATGGGAAGAATCAAAAGAATTCTCAGACTGTGTCATTTTGAATTCTTTGACAAGGGAGAAGGGAGACACAAAAGAATTCAGGCGGTTAGTCCCTTGTTCTTTTGGAAAAGAGAGAAGAGAGACACAAAAAGAATTCAGGCGGTTAGTCCTTGGCGAATTCTTTTTGGCAAAGGGAGAAGAGAATGAAAAGATGAATAGCACAAGTTTTCAAGGTTTAGAAAACCAGAAAACTTCAGAAAGTTGGAAAATGAAAAACAAAGCAGAAGAAATTCAAAGAGATTTCAAGGCTTGTAAAGGATTGTAAGAGATTAATTGGAAAATGAAAAACAAAGCCTTGCTTTTATAGACTCTTCAGGTCTGGTCAAGAAGGCCATTAAGAAGAGTTATAACTTTTAGAAAAACTTAAAACCCATTTGAAAAAGTCAAAACCTTTTTGAAGAGTTACATCTTTTGATTTTTCAGAAACAGTCACTGGTAATCGATTACCAAATAAGTGTAATCGATTACACAAAGCTTTTGAGTGAAAGGATGTGACTCTTCACATTTAAATTTGAATTTCAACGTTCAAGGGCACTGGCAATCGATTACCAAAACATTGTAATCGATTACAGCCTTTTGAAAATATTTGGAAAGTTGTAAATTCAGTTTGAAAACTTTTTCAAACTTATTTTGCTACTGGTAATCGATTACAACAATATGGTAATCGATTACCAGAGCGTAAAAACTCTTTGGTAAAGGTTTTGTCAAAAACTCATGTGCTATTCAAAGTTTTGAAAAAACTTTTTAATACTTATCTTGATTGAGTCTTTTCTTCATTCTTGAATCTTGAGTCTTGAATCTTGATCTTGATTCTTGAGATCTTGAATCTTGAATCTTGATTCTTGATTCTAGGCTTTCTTCTTGAGTCTTGAATTCCTCTTGATTCTTGAACTCTTGACTTGTTCTTGATTCACTTGAGATGTTCTTTGATTCACTTGAGTTGTTCTTTGATCTTTGAGCTTTTTGTTCATCACCTTTGTCATCATCTTTCGTTGTCATCATTGTTATCATCAAAACACCATCATGAAGCTTTGCTTCCACAATCTCCCCCTTTTTGATGATGACAACTTCTGAAATCAAGAAACACACACACTTTTTCCTAGTCGATCACTTACATAAATTCTCCCCCTTTGTTTTTGAATTTGTGCTTATCTTAAAATTAAATTGATTACTCATGTGAGTTCTTGATTTAATCCCATTTCTCTCCCCCTTTGGCATGAACAAAAAGCCAAAGTGCGTATCAAATTTGAAGCATACAAATATAACTAAGCATCCATACAACATTCATGGAAAAATATCAACCAAATCATGAAGCAAGAACCATGAAAAGATCAAATATATAAAAACCATACATAAATGTCATACAAAAGAATAGAAAACAATCAAACAAGATAACTTAACCATTCATCAATCTTAGAAAGATAATACTTCATAGAATGTCATATAATCCAGAAAGTCATTCATAATTGTCATACCCTAATTTCGTCCGGGGACCTTTGCTTGATGACATGCGACCATTCTTTGGTCCTTGTGAGGTGCTTGGCACCCATCATTAGGCAATTTATGAAATTCCAGGACATGCCGAAAAACCAAAAAAATATTGATGCACAATCCGTAAGTTTCCGTGACACACCGGAAATCAAATGGAAGCATCGTTGCATAATTAAGTGAGGTTCCGTAACATTCCGTCAGTCAAAAAGGGGATGATTATGTAATCCGCAAGGTTCCGTAACATTACGGAAAGAAAACAAGTATCGTTACGAAATTTGTAAGTTTCCGTAACTTTACGAAAAAAGAATCACCAAAAAAAGCCAAAGGGGGGTGTATTTAGTAAAATGGGGGGTGCAAACAGTAATTTTCGAATCTGGGCCCTTCTAGAGGTTTCTGGGCAATTTCTTGCTTAAAATTGAAGTAACCTAGCTCGCCTGGGCGAGCTAGATGGCCACCACACCCCCCGTTTTGTTGAAAAATGGGATTCCGGGGCTTCCGGGACACCCGTAATGCTTCCGTAAAATTCCCATAACTCTAAATAAGCATAATTAACTTAATACGGGTGAGACGGAAGAAAAAAAAAGAAGAAAATCAAGTCCTATATGCTTCCGTAAGGCTTCCGTAACTTTTTCGTAAATTACGAAAGAGGGGGGTGAACTTATCAAAATTGGGGGGGTGCAAATAGCGATTTCGAAATTTTGAATTGGGCCTTCCAGAACGTTTTTTGAAGCTGGGTTGCTTCTGGAGGAAGCAACCCAGCTCGCCTGGGCGAGCTAAGGTCGCCTGGGCGAGCTGGGCGGCAACCTCCTCCCCCTTTTTCCTATAAAAAGGCTGAAGGGGGCTGTTCTAAGGATCCCTCAGCCCCCTGGCTATGTATTTCAGCTGTTTTGGGTGAAAAAAATTGTTTCCGTGAAGAAAATCCAAGCCGAGGTGCTTCCGTAACGCTTCCGAGATGTTTCCGTAAGCAAATCCGTGAAGGTTTTCGTCCGTTCTTCATCGTTCTTCATCCGTTCTTCGTTCTTCAACGGGTAAGTTTTCGAATCCGAGACTTTCAATTCATTTCTTGTTTTTTTAAGCTTTCATCTTTATTTTCGATTTCTTTTCTTCCGTCTTTAACGCGCTTTTACCGTTTATTTAAGCCGTTTTCTCATCTAAATAATGATAAAATGAATTTCAACCGATCATTTGTGTTGTAATCTCATTTAATCACTTTTAAAATGAAATCTAACCGATCGTTCACGCTATAACCTCGGTTAAACCAAAAAAAGTAAAATAATAATAAAATAATCAAAATATCTTGAAAAATAATAATAAAATAATCAAAATATCTTTGAATAAAATAAATTAAAAAAATCAATCGGACGTTTTTCTTTGGAAGTTTCCTTGAATGAATTGATTAATAACCAAAGTGAAACTATGACTAAAATAGACTCACAAATCAAGTTTTGTCCGAAAATCACTAAAAACCGTTTTAAGGTCCAACGCCGTAAACGGTCCTCTTTGCTTTTATCGGTTAACATGGACCGTTCAAAAGCATAAAATCAACATGTAACTTTACCGCTTTTGCAAGAACTACGTAGGTCTGAGTTCCTCATTGAGGATACGTAGGAGCAAAAGCCCCGCTTTTGTCGACCACCCCAAGAGATCGTTAATGGTCCAATGCCTTAACGTTTCTCTCCTTTCAAAAACAAGAGATCGTTAATGGTCCAACGCCTTAACGTTTCTCCCCTTTCAAAATCAAAAGACCGTTTAATGGTTCAACACCTTAAATGACCTTTTGTTCAATAAAAACATATTTTGCAAAAAAGACAAAAACAACTTAACCAAACACTTTATTCCAAAAGAACTACGTAGGTCTGATTTTCTCATCCCAAATTGAGGAATACGTAGGAGCAAAGGGAAACACCCTTGTCGACCACAAAAAGAGAAAAATATAAAGGATATAAGAACATAAAAGGGAACATAAAAACCAAAGTCATGTTTGCACATTCGATTAAAGGCTGCCGTCTCTTGGGACGGACGTGTGGGGTGCTAATACCTTCCCCGTGCGTAAATACAACTCCCGAACCTTTCACTTAAAAGTTCGTAGATCGCGTCTTTTCCGGTTTTTCCGACGTTTTCCTCAAATAAACGTTGGTGGCGACTCCGCGCGTATTCCTTTCGTGGAACACGCATCCCGCGAGTCACGCGTCGCCCTCCCGCCGAAGGGTAGGTTGCGACAGTTGGCGACTCCACTGGGGACTATTTTTAGAGAGTTAGGCCATTTAATCTTGTGCAAATTTTGCCATGACTTACTCCTTTGTTGGCTTCCCCTTATTATGTTCTTGTATATATAACTCTTTGATGCTTTTAGTGCATTTTTTTTTGTATGCATGAGGTAAATATTTATTCATTTGATGCACACAAACACTAACACTATTTGCACACACGGTGAGTTGAAAAAGGGCCCTATACACGGGTTCGTGGGAACATAAGGAGTGGAGGTGAATCCGTGATCATGCTAGGTCTCCGACTTGCTTGATTACAGTGAACCCTCATCTAGAGTTTTTCTCTTTGAAAACATATTGTTGCTAGTAGTCCTTACTGCTGCAGTATGTTCTTCGAAGGGGATGATACCTCTAGAAACCATCAAGAGAGATATGACTACCTTGGGGGTTATCACTAAAAGCCTAGTTAGCTCTCTCCCTTATAGGTTCCTTAAATAGGGGCACGGAGCAAACACGCTGCGTGCCATTTTTCACACTGCCATGCATAAGTATCATATACCCTTTTGCTTATATTTGTTTGTGAATATTGTCGTACTATGTACATCCCCGTGTTGTGCCTTTCGCATATGCATCATGCGTGGGTTTCGTCTTTGATCCCCTCACTTGGGCAAACCAACGGAGGGTCCGTGTCACCTTCTTAAATACATACGTTGGGCACTTTGCTACCCCAAGACGTTGTATCTAAGAAGGAGACAATTTCCCAAGCTCCCGTATTCATAAATTGCATCCGTGTCATAGGCATTCCTTCATGCATTCATCCATTCCACCCATGATAGATGTCGGAGTTTTGATTCGCACTAGATTTTATTTCACTTTAGTAAAACATGGGATCAAGTCAAAAGCCTTCGCTTAAAAAGAGGTTTTATCAAGTCAAAATCAAGAGCTTAGAGGTCACCAGTTTACGAAAGTTGGGGCAATTAATGGGTCAACTTCAACGGCAAGCCTTCCGCAAAGCCTATGGTAAGCATTTGGGACCTAGCTAGGGTAGAAGTCTCCATGGAACCAATTGCCCCCTCGCCCAGTATTATGATCAGCCGTTGAGGTGCTTCATCTTTGGGGACTTCCAGCTATCACCAATGGTGGAAGAATTTGAAGAGATCCTAGGATGTCCTCTAGGGGGAAGGAAACCATACCTCTTCTCAGGGTTCTACCCCTCATTGGCCAGAATTTCGAAAAAAGTCCAAATCTCGGCGCAGGAATTAGACCGCCAAAGGCAAGTCGAAAATGGGGTGGTCGGAATACCGAGAAAATATTTGGAGGTAAAAGCAAGAATCTTGGCAGATAAAGGCGAGTGGACCCCATTCATAGATATTCTCACACTGTTGATTTTCGAGGGAGTCCTCTTTCCAAATGTGGATGGGTTGGTGGACCTGGCAGCGATCGACGTTTTTCTCGCCTATCATAACCACAAGGAAAGTCCGGTTGTCGCTATGCTAGCCGACCTATATGACACCTTCGACCGAAGATGTGAAGAAAGCAATGCAAGGATTGTTTGCTGTACTCCAGCTCTCTATGTGGGGCTGGTTTCACACCTTTTTCTCCAAGAAGGTAGGCCCGTCTATCCGCTACAAGGTTACCGCTCGTGCGTCGAAAAAGGAAAGGCGAATTGGGACCAACTCTTGGCTAGCATGGGGGGGCGTCTGTTAATTGGTTCCCTCGCTAGAAGGAAGGAAGAATCAAGATTCTATCTTCATGCGAAGGATGTCCAAATGTTCCCTTGATGGGAACAAGGGGTTGTATTAATTATAATCTCGTTCTCGCCATAAGACAGCTTGGCTACCCCATGAGAGGAGCGCCATTAGACGAAAGCATCACGCCTTTCATCACACGAGGTTTTAGTGACCACAACGCGAGGGTACTTCAAGGAGTTCGCAAGGCATGGGATGCGGCGTGAAGAAAGGACAGAGAGCTTAGGGGAAGCAGTAATGGGATCATCGGCGGCTATCATAAGTGGCTGAGAATCTGGACACAAGGATTGGATTGGCCCCCAAATCTAAAGACTGTGAGAGACAATGAGGTTAAAGCTTCGGAAGAAAGTGATGAGGTACAAGCCCTAAAGGCAAAGCTTGACAGAGCCCGGGTAGTCAAAAAGAAGTTCAAGTCCATAGCCATCAAAGTCTGAAGAGAGTATGATGAACTAAGGGACGTCAATATGGCCACCGACGAAGGCTTGGAACGAGAAACCAAGAAGGCCCGAAAGGAAGAACATGTGCCAGCAAAGTTTTGAGGGGCTTTATAGGGAAGCAATAGTAAGCTCAAGCTCCGAAGAGGTGAAAGGAATCATCACGGGTCAAAGGCATGATCTTGAAGGACGAGCTAAAGGCTTACCTTAGGTCGAAAAGAAATTTGTCCCAACAGTTAAGCGAGACTGAAGGGAATATGTGGGCCGTCATCGATGAGTGCAAAGAGAAGCTAAATCTAGCGGCGACTCACGAGCAAAGGCTAGAGGATGAGTACGCCAAGATATCAGCAGAAAGCGAAGCAAGGGAGAGGGTAATTGATTCATGGCACCAAGAGGCAACAATGTGGACGGACCGATTTGCTCTTACTTTGAACAGGAGTCAAGAATTTCCCCGATTGCTAGCCAAGGCCAAAGCAATGGCGGACACCTACTCCGCCCCCAAGAAAATCCACAGACTTCTCAGCTATTGTCAACATATGATAGACTTAATGGACCATATGATTAGAAACCGCTAGGAAGTTTGTATTGTCGCTCAGATCTTGACTAGTTATAACTTTTTGAATAAAATGAGTTTATCCCACGTTTTTACTCCAAAAATCAGTGCGAATCAAGTCACTCCCGCATTTTATCTCTAGCATGCATTGTATGTTGGTCTCGTCCTTTGTCACGGGAAGCCGGAAGGTCCATATCACCTTCTTAATTGTACACATGGGGCACTGCGCCCCCAAATGCGCAAGTAAGAAGAGATAATTTTCCGGGCTCTCGTGTCCGTAAAATGCATTCATATCATGCATCGCATAAGCATCTCTTCATAACATCATAATGGACATATCCTGCATTTGTCCGTTATCATATTCCGGCCTCACATTTTGCATGAGTCATGGCATCATCATGCATATGCGTTCAACAAACTTTTTGATCTGCAAAATTGCATACCATTTGTTTTCATGTTTGCTCATCCTTGTGTTTTCCTCTACAAAACAAAAACAAAAAAGGGGGAAGCGTGAAACTTCACACTACATTCTTAGTTTCATGTGTTAGGCACCACGAGCCAACCATGTTGGGATCATAAACCCATTTCACTTAAAAACAAAATAATTGAACATGGTACCTAATGCATGGTTAACTAGGAAATGGTGTTTCTTCGGGCATCTCAATTTCATAATTACATTTTCCATGCATAAGCTTAAAGTATGCCCGAGTCATTCATCCCTATGAGATGTTGTTGAAGTATTGGCGATCAGAATTGTCATTCCTTGGATTATAGGGTTGAACCAAGCTCATGCTTTTACAAAAAGGTTCATCAAGTCAAGTTGAAATATGGAAGTAACCGTCTTGCAAAATTGGGGCAAAAGATGAATCGAGTCACATCACTGCTTCGTCTACTGCCAAACATATTTAGGATTATTGATGTCCTTGTTACTTCCAGTTTCACCTTGACAAAGATATCATGGACCATGTTGAAAATCTAAATTGATTCAACCCCATATCTTGCGTAAAAATTCGCAATACTTCAACTGTACATCATTCGCATGCATCCATGCTTTTCATTGGTTGCATTGCTCGTTGCATTCTTTCCTTGAAAAATAAAATAAAATGAACTTAATCATTGTTATAAAAAAGAAAGGGACACGCTTTACGACGCCCTTACCAAACTCGTGCTAGAGCTAGAGTAATGGGTGAAGTAGAGGAGATACAAGAGAAGATGAAGCCCGACATGGAGGCCATTAAAGAGAAAATGGCCACAATGATGGAGGCCATGATGAGCGTGAAGAAGATAATGGAAGCCAATGCGGTTGCAATTGCCGCTACCAGCGTTGTTGCTAAGGTGAACCCGATGCTCCCATCTGGCCTCAAGAAAATGAATCATCCAACCTAAAATATGGTAGGCAAAGATTTAGGAAGTACGGATGACCCCAAGATGTGCAAATTCAAAACAAGCACGCCTTCCCGCCATATGGCTTGCCTCCCAAAACTATACACCACCCAATGTGGCGTACATTCCCAATGAGGATGTCAATAACTCCACTCCTATACCCATTGAAAGCCAGCAACCCCAAACTGATCATGCACATATCTCTTAAACCGTGGAAGAGACCCATGAAATTCCCCATCACAATCTAGCCGACTTCGAGCCTTGGCTCGAGTATACCACTGAAGGGCAAGCAGTTGGTGGTATACCCCTACAAAACCCTTTGGAGGGCCCTCAGTATCACCCACAATTGCACCTCTTGCATTCCACAGCGGTTAAAAACCCTCATGACTATGGCAGGAATGGGAAAGGCGGATCATCTAAAGGAAAGGCTCAGGGCCATTGAAGGAGGTGAAGATTATGCCTTTCCTAACCTAGAAAAGTTGTTCCTAATACCCAAACATGGTCATTCCCAAGTTCAAGGTGCTGGACTTTGACAAGTACAAGGGGACTACTTGTCTCAAGAACCATCTAAAGATGTATTGTCAGAAGATGGGGGAATACGCAAAAGATGAGGAATTGTTGATACATTCCTTCCAAGAAAGTCTTACTGGGATAGCTGTTACCTGGTACACTAACTTGGAACCTTCCCGAGTCCATTCTTGGAAGGACCTAATGGTTGCCTTTGTTAGGCAGTATCAGTACAATTTTGATATGGTTCTGAATAGGATGCAACTACAGAACATGTGCAAAAAGGGGGATGGATCTTTCAAAGAACACGCCCAAAAGGTGGAGGGATCTGGCGGCCCAGGTGGTACCCCCAATAATGGAAAGGGAGACGATAATCGTGATGGTAGACACATTATCGGTACTCCACTATGAAAAGATGGTGGGCTGCGCACCCTCAAAGCTTTGCAGATTTGGTCTTCGCCAGTGAAAGGATCAATGTGGGTCCAAAAAGAGGCAAATTTGATCATCCTACTAGGACGACTGAGAAAACTGGGGCAAATAAAGAGGGTGAGGATGAGGGAGAAACCCATGCTGTGACTGCCATTCCTGTACGACCAAATTTCCCACCAACCCAACAATATCTTTACTCAGCCAATAACAAACTTTCTCCTTACCCACCACCCAGTTATCCACAAAGGCCATCCCTAAATCTACCACAAAGTCTGTCTACCGCACTTCCAATGACGAACACCACCTTTAGCACAAACCAAAAACACCAACCAAGAAGTGAATTTTGCAGCGAGAAAGCCTGTAGAATTCACCCCAATTCTAGTGTCCTATGCTGACTTGCTCCCATATCTACTTGATAATTCAATGGTAGCCATAACCCTAGCCAAGGTTCATCAACCTCCATTTCTCCGAGAATACGACTCAAACGCAACGTGTGCTTGTCACGGAGAAGCCCCGGGGCGTTCCATTGAGCATGGTAGGGCTCTGAAGCGTAAGGTGCAATGTCTAATTGATGCGGGCTGGCTGAAATTTGAGGAGAATTGCGTGTAAATCCTGACATTGACAAGAGATGCCACACATGGGGCAATTTTGAAAGCTGTTGTTAGGTGTCCCTAATGACTCATCAGGGTTTCCAAGTTTATGCCATTATTGTAAACCACAGCTACAATGTTAAATGAAATGGATAAAGTTGATATCTTTGTCCCTCATCCTCTCACAAACGCATGTTTGCTTATTCAACTTTCACCGGAATGTGGGTGTAAGCCATTGGTCTGTTTGCTCAAGCAACCTGCGCTCCTGAGTGTTGACTTCCAAGACCGTTCAATCAGAGATTACTCATCTTGCACGTTGGTGGGGGTGCCGTAAAACAACGAGCAAAGTTCAAAACAAATAAGTTTCAAAATAAAAAATAAAAAGGCATTTGATTGACTGTGTTTTCAAGTAAAAATATAGACGTTCATGTGACCTCATTTTGTCTTTTTAGAGAGAAGTGAGTTATCAAGAATAGGATGTTGGACAAATGGCCTCAGTTACCTTGAGAAGAAGAGGGGATTGAATTAAGATACGAATATTATTCCCCAATTAAACTTTCACTCTCTCTTTTCGGATTAACAATGCACATAGGGACAACCCTTCCCTTGTGTTCAAGAATCCTCTACTACAAGAGACCCACGGTCTCTTAATCCCTTTTCAGAAATAAGAAGAAGAGAAGAAGAGGTCTCTCGTAAAAAAGGTAGAATGTAAAATGAAGATCAATCAAAATTCCTTATTGAGTAAGCAAGTGGTTGACCAAGGAATCTTTTTGAGAGGATAAGACATTTCAGTTCAGAAAAACTCTTGATCTTTCGAGAGGATAAAACTGTTTGGGCAATGAAAGCTCTCTTTAAAACATTTGAATGGCCATTCATAAAACATTTGAATAGATATGTCTCTTGGAAATTATTTTCTGAAAATCCCCTCTGGTAATCAATTACAAGACTTATGTAATCGATTACAGGTTTTAAAAATTTGAATTAAAACATTTTCAACTAATGGTAATCGATTACCAGAGAGCAAATCTCAATTTGAAATGATAGAATTCTTTGGTCAAACCTTTTGCTTCTTCAATTTGGAAACTTCTTCCTAAAGATTCTAAGAGATCAAACTTGATCATATATCTTGACTTTCTTGGATTCTTGTCTTGAATAAAACTTGGAAGCACTTGATCCTTTGGCATCATCAAAACATCAAAACATCTTGCTTCTACATAGGAGTCATTAGACTTAATCCATCAACTGAAAGATCCTTCAACTATTTCTCGTCCTTGGAAAATTCTTTTTGCAAGAATCAACTGCTTCTTTCATTCTTCCTCACTACGAGGTCGTGAAAACAAGACAACACTTGGTACCTCTAAGCCCTACACTGGGGCAACGAAAGGCACCATGCAAAAACCTCAAGCGAACCTAGGGGCAGATTAGAAGTTCTCACCCAATAGGTTCCCTCCTACAAGGCCATGACGAAAGACAACGATTGGTACCTCAAAGCCTTACACTGGGGCAATGAGGGGCACCGTGCATGAGCCTTAAGTGAACCTAGGGGCAGATTAGAAGTTCTCACCCAATAGGTTCCCTCCTACAAGGTCATGACGAAAGACAACGATTGGTACCTCAAAGCCTTACACTGGGGCAATGAGGGGCACCGTGCATGAGCCTCAAGTGAACATAGGGGCAGATCAAAAGTTCTCACCTGTCGATGTTTTTAAAAGAAAAAGGGAGACAAGCCCTGGAATTTCAATGGATTGATCAAACATCAAACGACTCCATTGCCGTCACTCCAAAATGGTCAAGTGACTAAATCAAACAGAACACACACTCTGAGGGAGTTCCCGGAGAGATTTGCAAAAAAGATAGGATGAGGTTGCATGAATTATCACCTCTTTCAAAAGGACAGTCAATCTGTGTTTTCCAAAAAAATTAAATCAAAATCAAAATCACAAAATAGGGAAAGAATGTCATGAACATTGTACAACTTTCCATTACATTGCATTGTTTCATATGAAGTCCGCATTTACCAAATTTCACGACAAAGGTTGCATGCATCTGTATCCCTAAAAATCATGTTAACTGCATAGATTTCCTACATCTAATGTCCAAATCTTGTGGATTTGGGATGACCGGCCCTCTCGATGAGTCGATCTCTTGCTTTCTCATAAGGGTGGACCCTTGGGTACTTGTACCTATCACTTTTAGAGGACTACACGTCCTCGCCAACAGAGGGCTGCACGCCCTCACCTTCAGAGGACTACATGTCCTCGCCTTGAGAGGACTACACGTCCTCACCATCAGAGGGCTGCACGCCCTCACCTCCAGAGGACTACATGTCCTCGCCTTGAGAGGGCTACATGCCCTCACCTTGGGTACTAGTTACCCTCACCGTTGAGAGGACTACACGCCCTCGCCTTGGGTACTAGCTGCACGCCCTTACCTCCAGAGGACTACATGTCCTCGCCTTGAGAGGGCTACACGCCCTCACCTTTGGTACTAGTTACCCTCACCGTCAGAGGACTACACGTCCTCGCCTTGAGAGGGCTACATGTCCTCACCTTGGGTAGTAGTTACCCTCTCCCTTGAGAGGACTACACGTCCTCCCCTTGAGAGGACTACACGTCCTCACCATCAGAGGGCTGCATGCCCTCACCTCCAGAGGACTACATGTCCTCGCCTTGAGAGGGCTCTATGTCCTCACCTTGGGTACTAGTTACCCTCACCGTTGAGAGGACTACACGTCCTCGCCTTGAGAGGACTACACGTCCTCACCATCAGAGGGCTGCACGCCCTCACCTCCAGAGGACTACATGTCCTCGCCTTGAGAGGGCTGCACGCCCTCACCTTGGGTACTAGTTACCCTCAACGTCAGAGGACTACACGTCCTCGCCTTGAGAGGACTACACGTCCTCACCACCAGAGGGCTGCACGCCCTCACCTCCAGAGGACTATAAGTCCTCGCCTTGAGAGGGCTACACGCCCTCACCTTGGGTACTAGTTACCTTCACCTTCAGAGGACTACATGTCCTCGCCTTCAAAGGGTCATGTACCTTCAACTTCAGAGGACTACACGTCCTCGCCGTCAAAGGGTCATGTGCCTTCACCTTTGTAGGGCTACACGCCCTCACATTCAGAGGACTACACGTCCTCACCTTTAGAGGACTACACGTCCTCGCCATCAGAGGACTACATGTTCCCCATTTTCAAAGGGGGTCATGCCCTCACCTTTAGAGGATTGCACGTCCTTGCCATCATAGGACTACACTCCCTCGCCTTCGAAAGGCGACACGTCGTGAACTTCAGAGGGCTACACGCCCTCGCCTTTAGAGGACTACGCGTCCTCACTTTCAGTGGGCTCCATATCCACACCTTAAGATAATTTAAGGTCCTCTGTCCTTAAATGCTTAACCGAGACTTGCACTCCCGATTAAGGGACCAGTAGTTTCCTTTTAACGGTTCCTGGGCCACCCCCTGATATTGGAGGAGGGCCAACTGTGCGAGCACAACCAGAGAGGGAGGCTATCACACAGCTACTATGCATACTGGGGCAAGATTTCACCCGTGCCGCTGCAAAGAGAAGAGTGCGGACCATGCGCACCAACATGACCACTCTTACACAGATATAGATGACATTGCTATTTAGCAACATTCTGCCCAGCGACCGCAATGCCAATCTCCCCCTGCGGAAGTATCAGTTGGGATCGCACCCACAAAGACACCCAGTGAACCTGAAGAAGTCCAACAGGGCCCTGGGGTTTCCAGCTCTGGTTACGGGCCTCTATCAGTCCTACAGGGTGCCCGTACCCCCCCGGCAAGGTCACGTCATCATAGGTAAGTATGCACATCGCTCAACTGATTTCTGATTTCATCTATTGTTTGCAGGGATCGCGACTGCAAGACACCTAGTGGACCCGAAGAAGTCCAATAGGGTCTTGGAATTGTCAAGCTCTAATTACGGGTCTCTGTCAGTTCTACAGAGTACCTGTCACCTCCAGCAAGGGCATCAGGCCCCCTACTAATCGAGCTTTCATCAAGAAGTACTGCGCCCCAGACAGGCGCAGGGCGAAACACCACAACAGCATTGGGATGGTCGGCAGCGGGAAACAGACGCACCGCCATCACCTCTAGAGTTCACCTCTGCTCATCCACAAAAAGGTTTGAGTATTGCCTACACACATGGCCGACCAGTAGGCGACCAAGTCCAAAGCCAAAGGTAAGCAAAGTACTAGGTCCGTGACCAACAAGTCATAAGGCGTCCAGCTAAAGACGTTAAAGAAGCGCTACTAGGAGGCAACCTAGTACCTTTTGAATAAAACGAGCACAAGCTCGGAAGGTAGTCATACCTCACAAAATATATATATGTATGTTTAGGTAGAAAGATACCTTAGATATGCATGTATGTAAACAAAAACACACTTCACAAAATATATATATGTATGTTTAGGTAGCAAGATACCTTGGATATGCATGTATGTAGCAAAAAGATACCTCACAAAATATATATATGTATGTTTAGGTAGCAAGATACCTTGGATATGCATGTATACAACAAAAATACCTTACAAAACATATATATGTATGTTTAGGTAGCAAGATACCTTGGATATGCATGTATATAGCAAAAATACCTCACAAAAATATGCACATGTTTAGGTAGCAAAATACCTCATGAAAAAAAAAAAAAGAAAAAAAAAACAAGAAAAAGAAATAAACAAATGATAATGATAAAAAAAAAGAAGGAGAAAAAAAGAAAAATAAGTTGTCAAGCTGAAAAACCAACATGCTTTTGAAAAGAGATGACTTCCAACTTTTCTTTGGAAAAATTCACTGATCATAACTAGTTTTTGAAAAAATGTGTATACACCTGAAGGGTGAATGCTGTGAAGATTTTCCCAGACGCCCAAAATGGACTCGGATGAATGCACAAATTGATAAAAGAACATATTTTGGAAACATTGGGTTGATCTAAAAATAGAGGGAATGAATCCTGAGCCCTAGCATCACATGACCATAAAAATTTGACACTTGAGTGTCCGCATAGGTGCATGCATGACCAGTTTTGCATAAAATTTCCAAATCATCATTTTTGCATTTGTGTCATGGAAATAATGTGGGGCATCCCTTTTTATCCTTGAACCAAACCAAACCCTGACATGTATCATGTCTAGCCATTCTACAAGCCTTGAGCCAAAATCCTGACTCACCATAATCCTTACCCTCGGAAGCAAAAAAGAAAAGAAGGAAAATTTCCAATCAAAGAGAAAGTCAAAAAGAAAAGAAGGAAAATTCCCAATCAAAGAGTGGGAGAAAGCAAAAGGAAAAGAAAGAAAATTACCAACCAAAGAATGGGAGAAAGTAAAAAAGGAAGGAAAGAAAGTTCTTGATCAAAGAAACTAGAAGAAATGTGCAGAAAGGTCTTTTAACCAGACGATATCTGAACAATACAGAATTGTCACCAAATGAACAAAAAGAAGGAAAGGAATCCACGACCTAAAATGGTCTTCTCCCTTTAATTACCAACCAAAATCCCGTGCGCTAGCGACCTTTTTTTCTCGCCCCGCACTAAACAAAAAAAACAGAAAAAGAAAAAGCCAGGAAAATCAAAAGCCAAAAACACACAAAAGCCGAAAGAAGAAACCACCAAAAGAACCCATTCCCAAGGGAAGCCCTATTGATCCATGATCACGCATGTGATTTTTGATTTGATAGGAAATAATTTGCAAAGTCAAGTCATGACATATCTATGGTTCGGAATTAGGATGAAACACTTACCTGTGCGAGATTGATACACTTTGAGTGATTTCTTCTATTTTTGTCGAACCCGGTGTTTCCTCTAAATGGTCATTTAGAAACGAAATGCTAACATCCAAAATCTCATTTATGGTTATGGGAGATTTTCATCAGCAGACTCTCCTTCCCCGGTAGACGCATTGTTTTTCACTCAAAAAGGCATATGCTGCTCTAAATCAGTTGGAATATTTGTCTCTTTGCTAAAGCATGTTTGCATTTTAGTGGAGAAAACACCGAGACTTTTTCAAGTCTCACAAGTTATCCAGAACTACGTAGGTCTGAGTTCCTCATTGGAGGATACGTAGGAGCAAGAGCCTTGCTTTTGTCGGCCGCCCCATAATCTTTGTCATACTGACCCTGAGGTCATGTGACGTGCACCCTTGTATCATCCAGAGGCGGCGGGCCCGATGATACGCGGAGATACCTTACGGTTATTCGCACCCTTTTGTCATCCAGAGGCGGCGGGCCCGATGACAAGCAGAGACCAAGTTTGGTTATTTTGCACCCTTGTATCATCCAGAGGCGGCGGGCCCGATGATACGCGGAGATACCTTACGGTTATTCGCACCCTTTCTTTTGCTATCTGTAAGACAGAACGCTTGATAGCATGCAGAGACTGACATAGTCTTCTGCACCTTTTGTTCCTCCGGGAACAACAAGTCATTTACATGCGGAAATTTCATGGTCACCCGCGACTCTCGTCAACCGAGAGGAGCGAAATTAGTGTCATACACTGATTTTCGTCCGGGGACCTTTGCTTGATGACATGCGACCATTCTTTGGTCCTT
The DNA here is from genome assembly GCF_000004515.6 of Glycine max. Classification (NCBI taxonomy): domain Eukaryota; kingdom Viridiplantae; phylum Streptophyta; class Magnoliopsida; order Fabales; family Fabaceae; genus Glycine; species Glycine max. Next base: position 37,002,878 of record NC_016088.4, on the reverse strand, counting down.
GTGAGATGCTTGGCATCCATCATTAGGCAATTTGTGAAATTCTAGGAACGACAAGTCATGGTCACCCGCGACTCTCGTCAACCGAGAGGAGCGAAATTAGTGTCATACACTAATTTTCGTCCGGGGACCTTTGCTTGATGACATGCGACCATTCTTTGGTCCTTGTGAGGTGCTTGGCACCCATCATTAGGCAATTTGTGAAATTCTAGGAATGACAAGTCATGGTCACCCGCGACTCTCGTCAACCGAGAGGAGCGAAATTAGTGTCATACACTAATTTTCGTCCGGGTACCTTTGCTTGATGACATGCGACCTTTCTTTGGTCCTTGTGAGGTGCTTGGCACCCATCATTAGGCAATTTGTGAAATTCTAGAATAACAAGTCATTTGCATGTGGAGATTTTATGGTCACCTGCGACTCTCGTCAAATCGAGAGGAACGAAATTAGTGTCTTATCTTTACTTTCCTTTTATCTCCAATAAAAGACAAGTAAAGAGGGGCAACTGTCATACCCTAATTTCGTCCGGGGACCTTTGCTTGATGACATGCGACCATTCTTTGGTCCTCGTGAGGCGCTTGGCACCCATCATTAGGCAATTTATGAAATTCCAGGACATGCCGAAAAACCAAAAAAATATTGATGCACAATCCGTAAGTTTCCGTGGCACACCGGAAATCAAGCGGAAGCATCGTTGCATAATTAAGTGAGGTTCCGTAACATTCCGTAAGTCAAAAAGGGGATGATTATGTAATCCGCAAGGTTCCGTAACATTACGGAAAGAAAACAAGTATCGTTACAAAATTCGTAAGTTTCCGTAACTTTACGAAAAAAGAATCACCAAAAAAAGCCAAAGGGGGGTGTATTTAGTAAAATGGGGGGTGCAAACAGTAATTTTCGAATCTGGGCCCTTCTAGAGGTTTCTGGGCAATTTCTTGCTTAAAATTGGGCGAGCTAGATGGCCAGGGCGAGCTGAGCTCGCCTGGGCGAGCTAGATGGCCACCACACCCCCCGTTTTGTTGAAAAATGGGATTCCGGGGCTTCCGGGACACCCGTAATGCTTCCGTAAAATTCCCATAACTCTAAATAAGCATAATTAACTTAATACGGGTGAGACGGAAGAAAAGAAAAGAAGAAAATCAAGTCCTATATGCTTCCGTAACTTTTTCGTAAATTACGAAAGAGGGGGGTGAACTTATCAAAATTGGGGGGGTGCAAATAGCAATTTCGAAATTTTGAATTGGGCCTTCCAGAACGTTTTTTGAAGCTGGGTTGCTTCTGGAGGAAGCAACCCAGCTCGCCTGGGCGAGCTAAGGTCGCCTGGGCGAGCTGGGCGGCAACCTCCTCCCCCATTTTCCTATAAAAAGGCTGAAGGGGGCTGTTCTAAGGATCCCTCAGCCCCCTGGCTATGTATTTCAGCTGTTTTGGGTGAAAAAAATTGTTTCCGTGAAGAAAATCCAAGCCGAGGTGCTTCCGTAACGCTTCCGAGATGTTTCCGTAAGCAAATCCGTGAAGGTTTTCGTCCGTTCTTCATCGTTCTTCATCCGTTCTTCGTTCTTCAATGGGTAAGTTTTCGAATCCGAGACTTTCAATTCATTTCTTGTTTTTTTAAGCTTTCATCTTTATTTTCGATTTCTTTTCTTCCGTCTTTAACGCGTTTTTACCGTTTATTTAAGCCGTTTTCTCATCTAAATAATGATAAAATGAATTTCAACCGATCATTTGTGTTGTAATCTCATTTAATCACTTTTAAAATGAAATCTAACCGATCGTTCACGCTATAACCTCGGTTAAACCAAAAAAAGTAAAATAATAATAAAATAATCAAAATATCTTGAAAAAATAATAATAAAATAATCAAAATATCTTTGAATAAAATAAATTAAAAAAATCAATCGGACGTTTTTCTTTGGAAGTTTCCTTGAATGAATTGATTAATAACCAAAGTGAAACTAAGACTAAAATAGACTCACAAATCAAGTTTTGTCCGAAAATCACTAAAAACCGTTTTAAGGTCCAACGCCTTAAACGGTCCTCTTTGCTTTTATCGGTTAACATGGACCGTTCAAAAGCATAAAATCAACATGTAACTTTACCGCTTTTGCAAGAACTACGTAGGTCTGAGTTCCTCATTGAGGATACGTAGGAGCAAAAGCCCCGCTTTTGTCGACCACCCCAAGAGATCGTTAATGGTCCAATGCCTTAACGTTTCTCTCCTTTCAAAAACAAGAGATCGTTAATGGTCCAACGCCTTAACGTTTCTCCCCTTTCAAAATCAAAAGACCGTTTAATGGTTCAACACCTTAAATGACCTTTTGTTCAATAAAAACATATTTTGCAAAAAAGACAAAAACAACTTAACCAAACACTTTATTCCAAAAGAACTACGTAGGTCTGATTTTCTCATCCCAAATTGAGGAATACGTAGGAGCAAAGGGAAACACCCTTGTCGACCACAAAAAGAGAAAAATATAAAGGATATAAGAACATAAAAGGGAACATAAAAACCAAAGTCATGTTTGCACATTCGATTAAAGGCTGCCGTCTCTTGGGACGGACGTGTGGGGTGCTAATACCTTCCCCGTGCGTAAATACAACTCCCGAACCTTTCACTTAAAAGTTCGTAGATCGCGTCTTTTCCGGTTTTTCCGACGTTTTCCTCAAATAAACGTTGGTGGCGACTCCGCGCGTATTCCTTTCGTGGAACACGCATCCCGCGAGTCACGCGTCGCCCTCCCGCCGAAGGGTAGGTTGCGACAATAATAACCAAATAAAAGTTCATACCACTAATCATATATCTTCAAAATAATTGAGTTTAAAACTCATAACCATAAACAACCAAGAGCAAGTAAATATAATCATCATGTTCAGTCATACTAATCAAATAATAAACGAAATACTAAGTATTCAAATGTCATAAAAACATACCCAAATACAAGGATTAGAAACAAAATATAATCATTAAACAAGAAAAGAGAAGGTTATAGAAATCAAACACGATAATAAATTATCCTCACATTATAATAGAAGCATATGTGCATAAATAACAAATAAGTCATAAGTCATCAAAACACAAATCATTTGTCTAAGTTACTTGCATCTAGAAATCCTAATTCTCTTCTAATGGTGTAGAAAGAGTCTTTGGTTAGTGGTTTTGTGAAGATGTCTGCAAGTTGGTTTTTAGTATCTACAAATGTTTAAAAATACAGTCACTTTTTTCCTAAGACTAAGTGCTAATTGACTACCAACACTTACCAAGATGAGTTTTTATTAACATAGAAGTTTCTATCATATCAAAATAATTTTATTTGAAATACAATATAATAATCTTGAAAAGCATAAAAAATATTTTTTTTAAACAATCAATCAAGTAATTCAAACATATCAAACAAAAATTATACAAGGATTGAAGGATATAGATTATAGGCATCATCAAACATTCAGATTTGTTAAAAGTAATTTAAAAACTTAGAAAGTTAAAAGAACTCAATCAATCATGTAATCATTATTTTCTCTAAAACCTACATGCTCAATATCTTTATCATGCTCATGCTGGATAACACATTTTTTAGAATAAAAAAATACTTTATATAAGAAAATTCTTATATAAAAATAAATAAATATAATATAATGGATTTTGAAAAACTTTTTGAATGAACCTTAAGCAAGTAATTCTCATGTCATATTAAAAAATATGCAAGAATCATACAAGAGATATAAAATCATACATAACCATTCATAAATGACTAATCACATATTACATAAAAAATCATGCATAATTATTTTAAAAATATATATTATCAAAATAATCAACATAACTTTTAAACACAATCAATCATCAAATATTTCAAATTAATTAAATTTAATTAATAATCAACTAACTATGCACAATACTTTAAAAAAAATTCAAATTTAAAAAAAATTTAAATTTCAAATTTCAAATTTCAAATTTCAACTTCTAGTAACTTCCTTTTTCAACTTCCAACTTCCAATAACTTCCACTTTCATTTTCAACTTTCAACTTCCAATAACTTCCAAATTTTAATTTTGAAACTTCCAATAACTTGGACACAATTACCAAAGACAAAAAATCAATCATGTATATTGAAATTATTTAAACTAAATATAGTTAATTAATCATAATAAATTTTAACACAATCAAATAATTTTGAACTTATCTTCAATTTATAGAACTAAGTCCGTTCTACTGTAATCAATTACACATCAAACGAGGTTGGTAATCTGGGGATGATCCGTGTGTTAGTGGTTTCTACTTTGAGGTTTTCCCATGTTATGTTAAGATGGTGTTGAGTTCTTTAACATTATGTCATGATGAGTTTGCGTTGTCTACTTCGTTTCGTTGTTGTTGTTTGTAGTACTTAATTTATGTAATGAAAAAAAAATCATTTGTTTCAGTTTATGTTAACAACAAAAATAACAAAAAATGACAACTCCCTAAAACGCAGACACTTGAAATCGATAAGTTTGTGCGAATTAATCAAGTCTCTATTATTTACAAAAAACTAACATGGAATTAACAACTCACAATTTAAATTTAAGTCTAAAAGTAATAATGGACATCTGATGCACCATGTAGCAGAGTAAAATGATAGTCAAAATTGACAACACTTTGCAATTTAGTCGAGTCACTGAAAAAAACAATAGATGCTTTACCAACAAAATTGACATTGAATTGATAACTCACGATTTAAATTTAATGTCTGAAAACAATAATGGATTGGTACACAAGATAGCAGGGTAAAATCAGAGTCGAAATTGACAACACTATGGACTATATCGATAAAAGCAAAACTAGGATTATGACATATCTCAATCAACATTGGGTTCTAGACAAGCCTCTATCAAGAAACACAATTCTAAAATTATGAGAATTCAATACACATCAATGGACAAATATTCAAAAAATTATAAATAACACCAAATACCATCAACACAACCAAACACTTCCACACAATATATATTCACAAACGAAATTCAATCTCAAAATTATTGCATTATTGGGGAAAACAAGCACTCAAACCTTTGCTAACTCGAAATTAGCATTCATTTTTCCAAATGGATCAATCAAACACAATCAAACTGGTGTTTATTTTCAATGTCCTACTCTAATACCAATGTGAGTTTCTAATGAGTGTTCTTTCAAGACACTAAAGAGTAGATTGCACAACACCTTTCGGCTAACCAGTGACCAATTTGTGCATGAAATCTACTATCAAAAGTCATCCATAGATGCAAGTCAACAATCTTTTTTCATTCTCTGCAATTGAAAAATGATGATGATGATTGGAAAATGTTAATGTGTAATGAGCAATGCCCACTTTTCGGCCCTATAGAATTATTATGTACCATCAACAGAACACCTAATGGTGTATCAACCTACTTCGATCCACCATCACTCCTACTCATGATGCAATGTTGTATTACAATGGCAAGTGGAAAATACCATGACAATGAAGTTTTTTGGGTTACTCCTTCACTGGAACAATTCCAATAAGATTTGAATTCCTTCGGGATGTTGCATTGAAACACTCAAGGACGTTATCAAGCAAGTTATGCCTCTAGGGGTTCCCCTTATGGAATTCATGAATCATAGTTGGTCAAACAATTGTTCTTTCAATGGCTAGGCCATACAAAATATTCAGAAAAATTAATCGCATATGAGATAACAGTTGAAAAATGATGAAGACATGTTAAAGGTGTTAGTAGAATCCAACTATGGGAAGCATTTTTGTCCAATAGAAATTTTAATTATTTTTAGCAAATCAATAATCCAACCAGTCCCAATAATCGATCAACATGTTGCAATAACCAATGCAGATGTTCGCATGATGAATAACTCACTAAAATGATTCAAATGGAAAAAGACATGTCCACTGCACAACATCTTTCAAACTATGATTAGTTTCATCATTTTCGTGTTTCAATTGTTATTGTTAGTACGTTTCATTATTTTCGTTTTATTATGTTCTGTTTATTATGTTTGTCTCTCTAATATAACTAAGATGTGATAACTATATATTCACTGTGTTTTTAATCAATCTATTTTTTAATCACTTTTCCTTTTTTATTTACTTTAAGACTATTAATTAATTATTTTAAGACTATTTGATCACGATGCAAGAAGCAAACTTTTGTCTATGATGTGTGCAAGTGCACAATGTTCACTCATATGCACCGAGGACCGCATTAATGCATATCTTAATAATCTGCGTGGGCTCAGTGAGCAATGCGGAACAGTGTGGTCAAAAGTCATGATGCAACGAACATGCTTTTGTCTGTGATGTGCGCAAGTGCACACTGTATAATGCCACTATTTCACAACACATCACACACAATGACATCCTCACAAAAGTAACCTCTATCCCTAACTCTCATATCCTTCACACTCACATCCCCCAAACATTTCTCATGGCTCCACGTAAAGAAATATCGATTGTCACTCACCACCATGGTGGTTAGACTATCGACAACCTGATTCACGGATCGACGTACTCAGGTGCAAACTCAATATTTCTATACATGAATAAGTCTATTACGTTAACATAATTGATGTGATAAGAATATGAAGAAGATCAATGGGGTCCTGATCTAAGGAGAAGGAGGAGTGTAAAGGGTAATCCAGATTCAAATTTCATTCCCACCTAAATGGACAAAGAAATTGAATGGGATACCAGAAAAAAAATGTGAAATCTGTTGGCAAACAAGGCCAAAACAGAAAAAATTGTCCAAACATACCTTCATCTTCAGCTTTTCCTTAGGCAAATATTATTGTTGATGTATTTTATTTATAAAGTATTTCGGTATAAATAAATAATTACACCAAAAATGATATCATTTTTTAAAATTAAATAATATAAACAAAAAAATATATTTTTTAAATTAAATTTAATAAAATAATATTAAAAAAAAACCCAATACAGGAGAGTTGGGTTGGCCCAACCCGACTTCTTAACTATATATATATATAAAAGAAACGCAGGTGGGAAGTCGGGTCCTAAAAATAGGACTTTTCAAAGGATAATGTAGTTCATGAATTAAATTGAGAACTAGTGTACATTGAGAATTATTTGGAGAGAAGTAGTGTAGATAGGGAAAAAACCCATGTTGAGTAGTTCAAAAATGTGATGAAAGAAAAAGAAAGAACAAAGAAGAAGGTTTTGGATCAGTGTAAAGGTTTTTCTCACAACACAAGGGTTTTTTTCTCACTATACAATTATCTACAAATTGTGACATTTTTGGCAAAAATATTTTTATAAATAAAGCCGACGTAGTAGATTTGCAACCTGCTAAAGAAAAAATGATTTTAGGACTTGATTTTATTATACATGATAATAGATCAGTTACTATTACAAAAGATTATTTATTAATCTCTACAAACTCACAAATGTCACCAATAATAGGCGAACTCACATTAAAGTTACGAACAAAGTGTGGTGATGTCCCACCAACACTAATACCCAATGTCCTTGTGACATACCTGGTAGTTGAAAGATAAAAGAATCACAAAAGTATTGTAGAATAAGCACTTTAGATACACCCCAAGATTCTTATCAAGAAACTATCTTAAATAGAATAAAAACATAAATTGAGTTACAATATGATTTATTTGTAGCAGAATTTGATTACAATTTTGTTAAGATCAACAAAATCATAACTTTTGATAATATACAACAGATTATAGACGGGTTAAATAAAATAAGTATAATAGGAGAAGACCCCATTAAATATTGGGAAAAAGATCCTGTTATATGTAAATTAGACATTATAAACCTAGATCTGATAATCAAAACCAAAGACATTCAGTATGAGAATTTTGAAAACAAAAATGTAAAATTCATATAAAAGCCCTTTTAGATCTAAAAGTTATAGAACCTAGCACTAGTCCTCTCACAGGAGTCCTGCTTTTATTGTTAATAAACACTCAGAACAAAAAAAGAGGAAAAATTAGGATGGTCTATAATTATAATAGGCTTAATGATAACACTCACATAGATGGTTATACTATTCCTTCTAAAGATGTGTTAATAAATAGCATACAGAAGGCCAAATGGTTTTCAAAATTTGATTTAAAATCAGGATTCCATCAAGTAAAAATGCATCCTGACTCAGTAAAATGGACTGCTTTTTCTTGTTCAGAGGGATTATTTGAATGGAAAGTAATGCCTTTTGGATTAAAAAAAGCACCATGAATTTTCCAAAGAAAAATGGATAACATTTTTGGAAATTATAAAGAATTCACGTGTACATATATCGATGATGTACTTGTTTTTTCAAAAATTAAGGAAGAACATTATCTGCATCTGAAACAAGTTCTTCACTTATTTGAAAAATTTTGCTTAATTATTTCAAAGTCAAAAATGGAAATTTGTAAGACTCAAATTCCGTTCCTATGAACAGAAATAAGGAATGGGAAAATAAGGCTTCAGCCTCACATTTCACCAAAAAATCCTTAGTTTTCCAGACAAAATGGAAGATATAAAAACCCTGAGAGCCTTTCTAGGCTTGCTTAATTATGCAAGAAATTTTATTAAAGATTTAGGTAAATATACAACTCCTCTTTACAACAAGACCTCATTAACTAGACAAAGCAAATTCAATACAGAGGATATAAAACTTGTCCAGAAAATAAAGGAAATGGTCAATAGTTTGCCATATTTATCTCTTTCACTTGATTCTGATTATCTAGTTATAGAATGCGATGGTTGTGAGCTAGGATGGGGAGTCATCCTAAAGAAAAAGAAAAATAAATATGAGAAAAGTCATGATGAAGAGATCTGTAGGTATGCCTCAGGAAAATACCACACGAAACCACAAGTATACTCAACTTCTACAGAATATGAAGTCAATGCTGTGTTAAACCCTCTAGAAGGATTTAAAGTCTTTCTAATTAATAAAAGTGAAATCACCATAAAAACTGATGGTGAAGAAATAGTAGCTTATGGTAGCTGTTCCACCCCTGCACTACTTGTTATTATGGACGCAAAATCTTATCGGAAAGTGTACCGAGTCGTGCAAGTAATAATAAAATGGTAAGAAACCAAGTATCAAACTCAGGGAACCTGTTTCATTTAGTGAAGCATCATTCAATAAGCAGGCATTTGTATAAAGAGACAATGAACATGAATAAAACTATGGTGTTTGCTATTCTAATTACTAATTGCATAAAATATGAGCAAGTGGGTGTTAAAACAAATAGTTAAAAGCATTGGGTCCTCTTACTGAGTTACTTGATGCAATTAAAGGTTTTTCTCTATTCAAAGATGTTCATGTGTTCTATGCAGAGGACAACATTCCCAAACATCGATATCTCGTATGAATGAGCTAATTCTAATTAAACTTCGCTCTCGCATGTCTCATCGAACTTAGCTTAATCGAACAACATTAAGGTCACAACATAAAACAACTAAGTTACTGCACTCCGTGTCCAGACATACGATAACCTAGCTCGTTCTATCTAGTTCTAAGGATGCAGTACATTTTCCAATGCTAAAGCTCCTAACTTTACATACAAATGGGTGATCAAGCCACAAGCATGCATAGATTAAGCACAGATAGAAACATTAAACGCATAAAAACAACTTTAAATAGATAGGATAAGAATTTACATCAAGTTCTCAGTAGAAGTGCCCAACAAAGGGGTTTAGCTTTCCATCACAAGGCAGCACCTTTCACAAGCAGGAAGGGGGTTTTCCAGAGAAAATAACATATTACACAGTGGTGGGGATGTCTCCTCCACCTCTAGAAACCTAGAAATCACACCTAAACCTAAGATCCTCCTAAAAGCTAAGGTTTTGCTTCCTTGCTCTATTTTGCGCCTCTAGTCTCTGTTCTACATACTCTATTCGCCAAGCTCTCTCTTTTCTTTCACTTCAGGTTTTAAAAAGAGCTTTTTGTCCTCGAAGGCATGCTTAGCGTCATTTTCGCGCTTAGCACGAGTAAGTGATCTTTGGCTAAGCGAGCCAGGCGCTAGAAGAGACAGATGACTCGCTGGGCGAGCTGGTTACACGCTGGGCGCATGCTTGCATGGCAGATTCCCTTCAAGATTCCTCTTACTCGCTATGCGGGCTGATGTCTCGCTTAGCGGATGATACTCGCTAAGCGCATGGTCCAGGCTTAGCGAGACACCAACTACTACTTCTTCCAATTTTTCTCTTTTTTACCTGAAATTGAAGTGAAATTTGCATTAATTCCATGTGGATTGCCTCTACTAAGCAAAGATAAAACTAAACAAGAAAATATTTATAATCCTACAAAAAGAACCATAAATTGGGGAAAATATATACATTTTGGAAAAAATTTTAATACAAAAGTTAGTCGTAGATGACGACTAACAAATTCCCCCAAATTTACAGTTTTGCTTGTCCTCAAGCAAAGAGAGAACAACTCACTTGTCCTCAAGTGATAAAATCACAGTGGTTATTCACAAGGGTGTTTGTTCCAAAGAGTTCAATCACATGACATGAGTGGCATTCAATGTTTCAATCAACATCTTTTCAAAAGACATGCAGCTCTTCACAGATATGAACATGATTATTAAGCAATACCTCTGAAATAAGCTAGTAAGCAAGACAGATATCAAGGAAGGATCATCAGCCAATGCCTCACGGTCACTGTTTCACTCAAGCACAAGTGTTTAGGCTATTCATCAATCAACAACCAACACAAGTCTCAATCTTTGCAATTCATCTCATGCCATACAGTTACAAACACACAAACTGAATCTGAAGGACTTTTCTTGGCTTGTAATGAGGTCGGGCTGCAAGCAAATCATGGTTTTTCTAGGATGCAAAAGCTTAAGTTCTAGGAAAGCATTCATCCTTAGATCAAGTCTTTTCATTTTGATTTCCAGCTTCAATTACTTGCCTTTCAGCACTTAGCTTCTTTTTTTATTTTTTATTTTAGATAACAACACACACTTAGCTTTTATTTTGACATTCCTTTTTTCTTTTTTAGCAGCTTTTTACTTGTTGCTTATTGATTTTGTTGTGTGTGTTGTCATCTTCTTACTATTAGAAGCTGTCACCCAATAAACTCCCCCAAATTTGGGGCAATTGTGCTTTGAACCAAAATGCTCTCCTACAACCTAAGACAAGGTAGATGGAGATATAATTTCACAAGCTCAAGGTTCATATCAAGCAATCAAAGTTTTAGCTCAACATGGGTGCAAGGGATATATTATTCATTCACAAGGTAAGCTTTTTGGCTAAGTGGATGTTTCAATCAATCATGGCCTTCATCATCTTCAACTCAGGCATTCATTCCATAATCAGAATGTCATGCAAAAATCATTACTTGATGCTAGTCATTCTCTCACAATTAAAGATCACACACTCACCGGGTTGTGGCTAATGATTACCTTCAGAATCAATCTGTCAAACTAACTAACATTTTCAGTCATGATCCTAATCCATGTTCTTTCTCTTCTAATCGTTGCATGCTCATTCAAAGCATATAATCTATGCATTACACTTCACTCAAATCATGCAATCGATCATTTCAAACCATTCAACAAACACGGAATTTTAAAATGAAACAACCAAACCACTGCATAAATATGGAAATGTAAATTGTTCGACAAGCTTTAGAACAAGCTAAACATGCAAACTAAGAACTGAAATTAAAAACTGAAACAAAAATATAAACCAAAATTATAAAATGTAATAAAAGCAGGTAATGATAATAAAAGTGTGCAAAAGACGGGAAAATGGAATAGAAATCATGTCATAGGTCCTGTGGTGCAGAAGGGGCATAATCCATAGCTGTTGCATCGTCCTCCTCCTCAGAAAGCTCCAGCTCTAGTGTCATCACTGGGGATGCCTGCGGAGTAGAGAACTCCAGCACAGGTGTGGTCATTGGTGATGCTTGTGGAGTCATCTTTGGAGTGGCCTCCGCAGTGTCCTCCTGAGTAGTTGGGTCAGTCTCTAGGTTAACCTCTGGCATGTCTGGCTCTGGAATATCTAGTATGGCTTCTGGGTCAACCTCTGGATCATCCTCCTAAGTAGCCTCTGGCTCCGGCTGAGGTTCCTAGGCTGCGGAGACCTCACCTCCCCCAAAAGAAGAAGGCTGGACTCCTGGCCAGGCCACCTGTGCCATGAACTCATCCATGCTGATAAAAGGCCGATGTTGAGTTGAGTCATGCATGCTCTACATCACCAAGCATAAGCCACAGTGGATGCTCTACAACATAGGAACTGTGACCTCGGAGCATCGACACTGGAATGATGATGATAATGAAGCAGAGGTGCCGATCTGTGCTGGTGCTAATTGAGGTAGGGGAGGTGGTGCAGTAGAAGCAGGGGGAGCTGATGAAGATGGACCCTCAGATCCTCGAGCCCTGGCCTTACGGGTCCCTGGGAATGTGACCGAAGGGTCATCCAGGTTTCAACAGTTCTTCTTGATGTAGGCCAAATTAATGGCCGGGCTGAGTGACTCGAAAGTAAGGGAATCTGAGACAACTCCTCGGGTTATGCATAATGTTGTGATCAGAGCTGGGAATCCAAGCCTTGAGGAGTTGGACTGGGCCATCTGAGAAATCTGTCCAGAAATGAAGGAGCCCACGTCCATGTCCATCTTTATAACCAAAGCATAAACTAACCTTGCCCTATCCATATTCAAATCTGATGTGTGGGATGTGGGGGCAAGGTTAGAGTACAAGAGGATGCTCTAGGTATGTGCTAGAGTCGTGAGATCTTTCCTTAGTAGCTTCCAGGGTGCTCCTTCAGCGTTCAGGACAAATCCGCGTCCTGGAATGCATAGTCTGGTCACAAACTCCTGAGGATCTGGACGTGACTTGAAAAACAAAGAATAAGCAGTATACTACTCTCCTGGCTGGATAATCAGTGGTGTCTCAAAGAAAGCATTCAGGGACTCCCCATTAAACTTAATCAGCTTCCCTCGAACTCAAACTTGGTGCTGGCAGGGAGATTTGTCTTATGGGTCATATAGGTTTGCATATAACTCCTTGACCAAGGCCACGTCAATGTGACCATCTGCATGTTGGGTCAAGGCTCTATGCCAGTTCCTCCAAATCAGCTATCTCCTGAATTCATCATACTCTGTGACAAAAAGATTCACATTCCTCTCTAGAAGGATGTTCCGGGAGTGAACATTCTGTGCATATCTCTCCCATGGGACCTCAGAGGCAAGTCTGGAAGTGTTATAAGATTCCCGAGGTCGGGAGGCTGGGTCCTTTCTCTTTCTAGAAGCCATCTGCATCAAAAGAACCACAGAAAAAAGGTTAGATAGGTTTTTATTTGAAATGAAAGTAGAAAAATAAAACTAAAAAGCAGACTGGGCAGTTAGCGAGACTGCTCGCTTAGCGCGCCTTATGAAAAATAACTCATGCGCTTAGCGCGTCAACACAGAAACATGACTCTAGCGCTTAGCCTAACAGACAACAGTGGCTAAGCGAGCAGGGCTCGCTAAGCCTTATTCCGAAATAGATAAGGAATTGCGCTTAGCACGCAGGCACGCTTAGCGTGAACAGACCTCTGGAACATAATTGGCTTAGTAAGCAGGCTCACTAAGCCCAATTCCAAAAATAACAAAAACATAGAAGAAATTGTGCTTAGCGAGTAGGGTTGGCTTAGCGCTTGAACAAAAGTTCAGAAAAACACAATTGCCTTGGGCTTAGCGAGACAGGCTCGCTTAGCCCAGGCTTATTCAACCAACAGGGCTAAGTGGCTTAGTGAGCAGGCTCGCTTAGCCACCGACAGAAAACTGAAATGACTCTAAGATTCTGAACTAAGCACACTTAACTCGCTAAGCGCGGCATGCCGGCTTAGCGAAATCGTACGAACTCACAAAATAATTGGAAATTTAAATGCTCACTAAGCCTAAGTGCAACGGCTAAGTGAGTTCATGCAAGCATTCAAACATTCAAACAAAAATGATGAACTCGCTTAGCGGGTTAGGGTCGGCTTAGCGAGTTCATCTGGAAACCCAGATATTCATCAAAAACTGATGAACTCGCTTAGCGCACAAGCACGCTTAGCAAAATCATCGAGATTTCCAGAAAAATTGGGGCTTTTCAGCCCCTCAACATAAGCCTCTATTAGGCCTCAGATCCTAACCAAAACACACCAAAAATATGTACATTTCATGCAAATCAAAACCCCTAACAATATACCTACTAAAACTAACCTAGCAATAGTCAATCATCAACAAAAATCAAAACTTTAAACATTACTATGTCCTCTAACCTAAAGTTCAAAACCTGGAAAAATAAAAAACAAGGCAAGGATGCGTACTTGGGTTGCTGAAGATGAAACCAAAGAAGGAAACAAGGAGAGCAAGTAGAATTGAAAGCACAATGCAGAACGAAGTGGTCACGGATGAGAGGAAAAAAATGCAAGCTTTAAAGGCACAAAGAATGTAACTACCTAAGGCAGTTAAGCCTTATTTTTGGCAGTTTCAACTGCCTCGCTTAGCGTGTTGACTCGCTAAGCGAGCACACCATGACATTTGAGTTTTCACACTCATGCGCTTAGCGGGAAAACTCGCTCAGCCCAATGCCAAAAAAATTGAAATTCCAGAAAAGGAATTGGGCTTAGCGCGACAAGTCGCGCTTAGCAAGTTCTGTAGCTATGATTGGCCTGTAACTCTCGCTTAGCGGGCCATGGGCCGGCTTAGAGAATTATCATGCTCCCTGATGTTGTAGTGGGTTGCACTTAGCACATTCTTCTCGCTTAGTGCAATTCCAAACCCAAAAGTTATTTGGGCTTAGCGGGCTGACCCGCTGGGCCTAATTCTCATAAATGATCCAACAGAGAGGAAATAGTGCTTAGCGCGTCTGTGCGCTTTGCAAGATGAGGCTGCATGCTTAGCGAGATGACTCGCTTAGTCTAATTCCAGAAAATGAAATCACAGAGAGGTTTTTGGGCTTAGCGCATGGGGCTCGTGCTTAGCGGGAACCTATCAGCCAATAAATAGGGGTTCAGGCGCTTAGTGCAAGCTATGATTCGCTTAACGCATGAAGAAAGATTCGCTTAGCGCATAAGGTGCACTTAGCGAGTGGACCACTGAAAAATTTTCTAAAGTTATTTTTTTCGTCCACAGCTTCGAGGAAGCTCATTCAACCCTAAATGCAAATACAAAACAAACTGATAATTGTTCCATACAACCACAAATAAGCAAGTTCTAGCTAGATGCAATGAAAATAGAATTAAAAAGGAACTGGGTTGCCTCTCAGGAAGCGCTCATTTAATGTCATTAGCTTGATGCATCGCACTTCAAGGGTCTAGGTCAAACTTGGTTCCCACCTTCAGAACCTCTTCAACAAACTCCTTCACTTGCAAACAAACATTTTGGTCCAACAATTGTTGTTCTTCATCAAATAGATCAAAACTGATCTTTTGATCTTCAATGTCCATCTCTAACTTCCGCTTTCCCATGTCCATGACACAACTTGCAGTTAACATGAACAGACGTCCCAAGATCAAGGGGATCTCAGCATCTTCTTCGATGTCTATGACAACAAAACCAGCGGGGAAAGTGAAGTGTTTAACTCGAACCAAAACATCCTCTATCACTCCATATGGCCTGGTGATGGAGCGGTCTCCTAACTGCAGCGTCATTCTTGTTGGCATTATTTCCAGCTCTCCTATCCTTCGACACAAAGAGAGCGGCATCAAATTAATGTTGGCTCCTAAATCAATGAGAGTTTTACCAACAGAAATTGCACCGATAAAGCAAGGGATAGTGACACTTCCTGGATCCTTGTGCTTGGGTGGAAGGATATGTTGAATCACTCTGCTACAATTTCCTTCCACAACAATGGTGTCACTATGTATATACTTGCTCTTCCGAGTTAGCATGTCCTTCAAGAATTTAGAGTAGAGCGACATCTGCTATAAAGCCTCTCCGAAGGGCACAGTAATCTCCAATTTCTTGAAGATCTCAAGAAACCGAGCTAGATGTCTTTCCTTGTCCTTCTTCGAAGGTACCAGTGGATATGGCACCTCTCTCCCTTCAGTTGGAGCTACTTCCTTTTTCTTCTCAAGGGCATGCTCACTCTTACTCTTCTTCTCCTCTTCTTTCTTCTCATTTTTTTCATTTTTTTCATTTTCTTTTTGTTTTTCTTTATTCTCCTCCTCATTTATTTCTGTCTTTTCAGCAATTATTGGTCCCTCCATTAATTGGTCATCTTCCTCTTCTTTCTTCTCTTCCTTTTCTTGTTTAGCAACTACATCTTGGTGTTTAGCAACCAACCTCCCTTCATCTTCAGCAAGAATGGCTCTTCTACCCCTGGTAATGACAGCCTTACACTCCTCTTTCGGATTTTTATTTTGTATTAGCTCCAAAACTGCTTGAAGGCTTGTCCGCCAGTTGCTTGGCCAACTGTCCCACCTGGATCTCAAGATTCTTGATGGTCGACTCTATGCTCTTGTGATTTGACATAGAAACCTGCATGAATTGAGCGAGAGTCTCTTCCAGCTTTGTTGTCCTCTTATAGAGATTAGGCCCTTGCTGTGGTGGCCTATTGAATGGCCCACCCTGGCCTTTGTTGAATTGATTACCAGGGTGAGTTCTCCACTGTCCTTGCTGCTGGTTGTAATTCTGACCGTGAAATCCTGAGTATCCACCTGCATTAAAATTTTGTCTTGGCTGGTTTCCCATGTAATTAACTACGTGTGTTGTATCTTCAGTAGGAATACAACAGCCAAATTTGTGAGCTCCACCACAAATAGTGCAACCTGCGACCTGCAAAACAGAAGAAGGTAAAGGTTGACTAGCATTTAATTGAGTTGGCAACTTACTTAATGTCTTTGTTAAGGTCTCAAGATGCTTGGACAGCAACTTGTTCTGTGCCAACAAAGCGTCTTGTGATGAAAGCTCTAACACACTTCTCTTGGTGGGAATGTGTGTCCTGTCACGCAAGATAGCGTGATCACTAGCAGCCATGTTTTCAATCAATTCCATTGCCTCTTCTGGGGTCTTCAACTTAACTTTCCCCCAAGCAGAAGCATCAAGTAACTACTTTGATTGTGGCCTTAACCCATCAATGAAGATATTAAGCTGGATAGGCTCGGAGAATCCGTGAGTTGGAGTTTTTCGCAGCAAGCTACAGAATCGTTTCAAGGCTTCACACAATGACTCATCGGGAAACTGATGGAATGAAGAAATAACAACCTTTCCCTCTGTAGTTTTTGACTCAGGAAAATACTTTTTCATAAAATTTTCAACAATCTCATCCCAAGTCTTCAAACTGTTGCCCTTGAATGAATGTAGCCATCTCTTGGCTTCTCCGGATAGTGAAAATGAAAACAAGCTCAGCCTAATTGCGTCTTTTGGCACACCAGCAATTTTGACACTATTGTATATCTCAATATATGTTGCCAAATGTGCATATGGGTCCTTGTTGGGTAGACCATGAAATAAATTCCCTTGAATTAGCTGAATTAAAGAATGCGGGTATGTGATGTTGTGTGCCTGCACCTTTGGCCGCGCAATACTTATAAAGAATTGCGACACAGTAGAGCTTGAATAGTCCTCAAGAGTCACTCTACAAGGTTGATCTTCAGCCATCCTATGAGCTTCAGATGCACTTGTGTGAGATTCCCTTGGTTGTGGGAAAATAGAAGATGATTCCGATGAACAAGGCTCCTCTAGAATTGGTACTCCCCTTTCTTGAAAGATTTTTCTCCGCCTTTTTGCGTTGTTTCTTCTGCAAGTAGCTTCAATTTCCAAGTCCAAATCAACTAAATCACCTGCAGAAGATCTACGGTGCATACATAACACTAGCAAGAATAGTGGTTAACCAATTCAAGAGAAAAAAAAATTGAACTAACTAAATATTCACAAAAACAATTAATTAAATAATAAAGAATTAATGCCTACAACTGAACTAGACTTCCCAAATGGAAAGAAGTTCCCCGACAACGGCGCCAAAAACTTGTTCTACCCCTGTACTACTTGTTATTATGGATGTGAAATCTTATCGGCAAGTGTACCGAGTCGTGTAAGTAATAATAAAATAGTAAGAAACCGAGTATCAAACTCAGGGAACTTGTCTCATTTAGTGAAGCATCATTCAATAAGCAGGCATTTGTATAAAAAGACAATGAACATGAATAAAGATATGGTGTTTGTTATTCTAATTACTAATTACAGAAAATATGAGCAAGTGGGTGTTAAAACAGATAGTTAAAAGCGTTGGGTCCTCCTACTGAGTTACTTGATGCAATTAAAGGTTTTTCTCTATTCAAAGATATGCATGTGTTCTATGCTGAGGACAAAATTCCCAAACATTGATGTCTCACATGAATGGGCTAATTCTAATTAAACTTCGTTCTCGAATGTCTCATCGAACTTAGCTTAACCGAACAACATTAAGGTCACAACATAAAACAACTAAGTTACTGCACTCCGTGTCCAGACATACGATAACCTAGCCCATTTTATCTAGTTCTAAGGATGCAGTACATTTTCCAATACTAAAGCTCCTAACTTTACATAGATTAAGCACAGATAGAAACATTGAACACATAAAAACAACTTTAAATAGATAGGATAAGAATTTACATCAAGTTCTCAGTAGAAGTCCCCAATAAAGGGGTTTAGCCTTCCATCACAAGGCAACACCTTTCACAAGCAGGAAGGGGGTTTTCAGAGAAAATAACAGATTACACAGTGGTGGGGATGTCTCCTCCACCTCTAGAATCCTATAAATCACTCCTAAACCGAAGATCCTCCTAAAAGCTAAGGTTTTTGCTTCCTTGCTTTGTTTTGCGCCTCTAGTCTCTGTTCTTCACACTCTATTTTCCAAACTCTCTCTTTTCTTTCACTTCAGGCTTTAAAAAGGGCTTTCTGTCCTCAAAGGCACGCTTAGCGCGAGTAAGTGATCTTTGGCTGAGCGAGCCAGGCGCGCTAAGCGCCAGAAGAGACAGATGACTCGTTGGGCGCGCTGGTTACGCGTTGGGCACGTGCTTGTGTGGCAGATTCCTTTCAAGATTCCTCCTACTCACTAAGCGGGCTGATGTCTCACTTAGCGGGTGATACTCGCTAAGCGCATGGTCCAGGCTCAGCGAGACACCAACTACTGCTTCTTCCAATTCTTCTCCTTTTTACCTAAAATTGAAGTGAATTTTGCATTAATTCCATGCGGAGAGCCTCTACTAACCAAAGATAAAACTAAACGACAAAATATTTACAATCCTACAAAAAGAACCATAAATTGGGGAAAATATATACATTTTGGAAAACTTTTCTGTATAAAAGTTAGTCGTAGATGACGACTAATAGTAGCCAACAAATAAATACTGATAAAAAAACCCTCACAAAAGATGCCTTTTATTCCAAGAATATGTTTATCCTAACGGAATGAAGATAAATTTTGAACATATAAAAGGAGCTAAGAATGTTGTTGCTGATATTCTTTCTCGTTTTGTAGGAATTCAACAAGATGAAACCCTCCAAGGTCTCTTACAAAAATATAAAACACAAAACGAAGTTCGGCAATCAAGAATTGTCAGTACTTACAAATGAGTTTCACTACCCTGGTAGAGAAGCTATCAATGATAAATTCAATTATCTTATTGACAATATTTGGAATATTCCAAAACACACAAACAATAATGAGCAATTCGTTTGTTATGTTAAAAAGGGCATAATTTGTGCCCTATACAATTTCTTGTATAACAGATAATCAAGGAGTTCATCTCCTCACAAAAGCCTTTCCTTTTGGGAAAGGTTATATAGCTTTTGTCCTATTATCTGGACCCCATAAAGGTGTTTACACCAACTTTAAAGACCTTTGCTTGGAAAAGGAGGGTATTCAAAGTCCAATCTATAAAGGATTTTATTCATGGGAAGAAGTAGAAAAAACCCTTGAATTAAATACCACTGATATCAATAACATAAAGAAGGCCCTTGAGCCAAAGCCTACGACTATAATCATAAATGCTGACCAAACCAAGACCTCTCCCAAGACTTACAAAGACTTCGTCAGCCCAAATGTCCCCGGACCAATAAACAACTTGAACCAAGACAATTTCAAAAAGTTACAAAAATTATTGTTTAAGGTTCACACCAGCGAAACCCAGATTCCTCGCCTTTACAATGGCGTCCATGCCTATTTCAACCAGAAATTTGTGTGTACCAATAAAATGCCATTTTGCGAAGATAAAATTAGTTGTCCGTGCAAGATAAAATTTCTTTTTAGGAAAGCCAGACTGGATCTAGACCAGTTCAAGTCATTCGGATATGAAGACTTGGCAATCACCACAAAAAGTCTTCTGGACTACGGATGTCTAGAATCAATTCTGATCCCTCCCTCGGACAAATTTGAAGGATCAGAATTAAAATAAAGTATAATATAACAAATGTAAAAGAAATAAAAATGAAGTATAATATAATTCAGGTAAGGTGGCAGAGCCTCCTAGTTAGATTATATTATATTTCAATAAATATAAAACAAATATCAGAGTAGGCGAAAGGAGCAATCAAATTTAGATGGATAGAGGGCACTCCTCAAGTGGACACTGTAAGTAGTTTCATTTAAGAGAAATATAGAATATGATGAATCTGAGAGTCTTTTTTTTTTTTAATAATTTGAAGAACTTTATAGGTTTTCTAGTTATTAACTTGAGTACTTAGATCATTAATAGCCCACACTTTTTGGGTCTTACAAACATGTTTTCCTCAAAGCACCAGCCTAACCATAAAGCCTTCTAAAAAAAAGAACATCAAGGGCACACCTTTATAGGCTTACAAATCCCATGTTTTTAAATAAGAAAAAAATTAGAAAAATAATGTCTGGGTTCTAAATCATATTCACATTTTCTAAATGAAACAACTAAGGCCCTTTAAGGGTGCCTTCAAAAAGAACTTAGCCAGCCATAGTTGAGATCATACTTACAAATAGGAGAAAGAATAGGGGGGAAGAGGGGAGAATCCAGAAAACACTAAATATTATTGTTGGTATCAAACCATTACAAAATCCTTCTACTTCTCTTTTTCTCGCTATCTGTTTTTGTGTGTGCTACAACTGAGCTCTGAGGCTCTTTATATAGAGAAAGATGAAGGAAGAAAACAAAAGACCCCTTCAGTCAAGAATAGTAAAATTACTATTCTTTTACTCTGTCACAGGGCCCATTTTTTTACAAAAGTTATTTATGAAATGACTCAACGCCAAAGACTCGACAAAAACAAAGATTCCTGTCTTGATTTACAGTTGTATAGTCCATCATTTCGTATTGGTAACATTTTCTTCTTCGTGGATGTTTCCAAAACAAAAAATGTCTGATGAGTCTTCCATGGACAAATCAGTGGATGGAAATGAAGGAGTTTGTTGTTCATGACAACCACTGGCCTCATATATCTCTTTGTCCTTCTTTTCCTTTTGGAAAAATTGTACCAATTTGTTGTTATGTTCAACCGAGAAGGGTATGAAAAACATCCCATTGTATGCCGATAGGAAGAGTTTTGTAGCATGGGTTTCTCTTATCAGGTCAAAATCTCTTTTGTCTGAATCTGAGAAAAACCATTGATATCCCTGTGTTTGTGCTCTCATGAGGCTATATTGGTACTGTATGTTGCCCTACACATCCCATGTCTCATATTCGTCATTGAACAGACGGGAAAGTCTCTGTGGTCTTCTGGTAAGAGTTTCATAACATGAGAGGGATAATTTTGTGCGGAAAAATTGCTCGAGCAGGTTACAATTTTGATGGAAATATAGTCCATCATTTCTACCTGTATTAGGTTTATGGCTTCATTTATAGAGGGATTAAACCCCTCAAATCTGTATGAGGGAAGGATCATAATTGATTCTAGACATCCATAGTACAGAAGACTTTTTATGGTGATTGCCAAGTCTTCATATCTAAATGGCTTGAGCTGGTTTAGATTCAGTCTAGCTTTCCTAAAAAGAAATTATATCTTGCACGGACAATTAATTTTATCTTTGCAAAATGGCATTTTATTGGTACACACAAATTTCTGGTTGAAATAGGCATGGATGCCTATGTAAAGGCGAGGAATCTGGGTTTGGCTGGTGTGAACCTTAAACAATAATTTTTGTATCTTTTTGAAATTGTCTAGGTTCAAGTTGTTTATTGGTCCGAGGAAATTTGGGCTGACGGAGTCTTTGTAAGTTTTGGAAGAGGTCTTGGCTTGGTTGGCATTTATGATTATAGTCATAGGCTCTAGCTCGAGGGCCTTCTTTATCTTATTGATATCGGTGGTATTTAATTTAAGGGCTTTTTCTGCTTCTTCCCTTGAATAAAATCCTTTATAGATTCAGCTTTGAATACCCTCCTTTGCCAAGCAAAGGTCTTTAAAATTGGTGTAAACCCCTTTATGGGGTCCCAATAATAGGACAAAAGTTGTATAACCTTTCCCAGAAGGAGAGGCTTTTGTGAGGAGAGGAACTCCTTGATTATCTGTTATACAAAAATTGTATAGGGCACAAATTATGCCCTTTTTCACATAACAATCGAATTGCTCGTTATTGTTTGTATATTTTGGAATATTCCAAATATTGTCAATAAGACAATTGAATTTATCATTGATAGCTTCTCTACCAAGATAGTGAAACTCATTTGTAAGTACTGGCAATTCTTGATTGCTGAACTTCATTTTGTGTTTTATATTTTGGTAAGAGACATTGGAGAGCTTCATCATGTTGAATTCCTGTGGTTTCGTGTGAACGAGGCTCATTTGCCTTTACTTGCCAAGATTCTTGCTTTTGCCTCCAAATATTTTCTCGGTATTCCAACCACCTCATTTTCGACTTGCTTCCTGTGGTCTAATTCCTGCGCCGAGATTTGGACAATCTTAGAAATTCTAGCTAATGAGGGATAGAACCCTGAGAAGAGGTATGGTCTCCTTCCCCCTAGAGGACATCCTAGGATCTCTTCAAATTCTTCTACCATAGGTGACAGTTGGAAGTCCCCAAAGGTGAACCACCTTAGTGGCTGATCATAATACTGGGCGAGGGAGGCAATGGCCTCTATGGAGACTTCAACCATGGCTAGGTCCCAGAATTTATCGTATGCTTTGCAAAAAGCTTGCCGCTGGAGCTGCCCCATTAACTGCCCTAGCTCTTTTAGACAGGTGATCCCTAGGCTCTTGACCTTGACTTGATAGAACCTCTTTTTAAGCGAAGGTGTTTGACTTGATCCCATGTTTTACTAAAGTGAAAAAAAATCGGTGCGAATCAAAACTCTGACATCTATCATTGGTGGAATGGATGAATGCATGAAGAAATGCATATGATACAGATGCAATTTATGAACACGAGAGCCCGGTAAATTGTCTCCTTCTTAGATACAAGTCTTAGGGTAGCAAAGTGTCCAACGTATGTTTTTAAGAAGGTGACACGGACCCTCCGTTGGTTTTCCAAAGAGAGGGGATCCAGACAGAACCCGTGCGCGATGCATATGCAAAAGGCACAACTCGGGGATGTACATAGTACGACAATATTCACAAACAAATATAATCAAAAGGGTACACAACATTTGACTACATGCATGGCAGTGTGAAAAAAAATGGCGCGCAGCGTGTTTGCTTCGTGCCCCTATTTTGGGAACCTACATGGGAGGGAGCTAAAAGGGCTTTTAGTGATATTTCCCAAGGTGGTCATATCTCACTTGATGGTCTCTAGAGGTATCATCCCCTTCGAAAAACATATTGCAGCAGTAGGGACTACTAGCAACAATATGTTATCAAAGAGAAAAACTCTAGATGAGGGTTCACCGTAATCAAGCAAGTCGGAGACCTAGCATGATCACAGATTCACCTCCACTCCTTATGTTCCCACGAGCTCGGGTATAGGGCCCTTTTTCAACTCACCGTGTGTGCAAATAGTGTTGGTGTTTGTGTGCATCAAATGAATAAATATTTACCTCATGCATACATTTTAAAATGCACTAAAAGCATCAAAGAGTTATATACATAAGAACATAAGAAAAATAAAGGGAAACCAACAAAGGAGAAAGTCATGATAAAACTTTGCGCAAGATTAAATGGCCTAACTCTCTAAAAACAATCCCCAGTGGAGTCACCAACTGTCGCAACCTACCCTTCGGCGGGAGGGCGACTCGTGACTCACGGGTGCATCTTCCAAGAAAGGAATACGCGTGGAGTCGCCACCAACATTTATTTGAGGAAAGTGTTGGAAAAACTGGAAAAGATGTGGTCTACGAACTTTAAGTGAAAGGTTTGGGAGTTGTATTTACGCACGGGGAAGGTATTAACACCCCACACGTCCGTCACAAGGGATGGCAGCCTTTAATTAAATGTGCAAACATGACTTCAATTTTTATGTTCCCTTTTATGTCTTTATTTCTTTTTGTACTTTTTATATTTTTATCTTTTTGCAGTCGACGAGGGTGTTTCCCTTGCTCCTACGTATTCCTTAATTGTGATAAGGAAATCAGACCTACGTAGTTTTTTGAGAACAAAGTGTTTGGTTAAATTATTTTTTATCCTTTTTTGCAAGATGTGTTTTTATTGAAAGAAAGGTCATTTAAGGCATTCGACCATTAAATAATCTTTCGATTCTTTTGAAAAGAGAGAAAACATTAATGCATTGGACCATTAATGATCTCTTTATTTTTGAAAGAGGTAATAAAGTTACGTATTGATTTTAGGCCTTTAGAAATCTACACTTAACTAATAAAAGCGGAAAAGACCATTTCAAGGCGTTGGACCTTTGAAAATGGCTTTTTTAGGTGATGACAAAAAGTTTGGTTTATGAATTGATTTTAGCCTTAGTTTCGCTTTGGTTATTAGTCGATTCGATTTAGGAAAGGGAAATTCCAAAGAAAACGTCTGATTGATTTTTTTTACTAAAAGATATTTTTTATTATTATATTATCATTTTGCCTCTTTTTTCATTTTAAACATGGTTACGGCATGACCGAATGGTCGGAATTCATTTTAACAAAAATTAAAGGATGTTACAATATGAATGATCGGTGGAAATTTATTTTATTTTTTATTAGGCGAGAAAATGACTTAAATAAATGACTAAAGCACGTCAAAAGGGGGTACGAAAAGTAAATGAAATGGAAATAAAAGCACGCGAAACAAATGAGGTCCACTAAGGGTACATAGAATGAATTGAAAAGTTCGATTTCGGGAACTTATCGGCTGAAGACCGAAGAACGACGAAGAACGAACAACGACGAACGGTTGAAAATCTTCGCGAAATCACTCACGAAAACGTCACAGAAGCGTTACGGAAGCGCCTCGGCTTGGATTTTCTTCACGGAAATAATTTTTCTCACTAATTTTAAATGAATCTCAGATACCAGGAGGGTTGAACATTTTTGTTCTTCCCTCCTCCCCCTATTTATAGGAAAATGGGGGAAGAGCTTGCCACCCAGCTCGCCCAAGCAAGCTAGGTTGCTTCCTTCAGAAGCAACCGCCTTCTAGAGGAACATCCTGGAAGGCCCAAGTGGGACTGGTTGCTATTTGCACCCCCATTTTTACTAAATACACCCCATTGTATCATGCTTTTTTTTGCTGAATCTTTTTCCATAACGTTACGGAAACTTACGAATTACGTAACGATACTTGTTTTGCTTCCGTAATGTTATGGAACCTTACGGATTATGTAATCATCCCTTTTTTGCCTTCCGGAATGTTACGGAACTTTACAGATAGCGCACTAACACTTCGTTTTAATTTCCGGCATGTCACGGAACTTCACGGATTGTGTTACAATGCTTTCTTTTCACTTTCGACATGCCACGGAACTTCACGAATTGCCCAACGATGGGTGCCAAGTACCTCGAAGTGGTCAAGCGAGGGTCGCATCCCAACAATGGATGGTCCCCAGACGAAATTAGGGTATGACAGTTGCCCCTCTTTACTTGTCTTTTATTGGAGATAAAAGGGAAGTAAAGATAAGACACTAATTTCGCTCGAGCGAAACACCATTCGGCCGGTGAATCTCCCTGTCAGCGGAACCTGCAAAAATTTGAAAATGATCAATACCGACACATCATCCTAATACTGTCGAATTCTTTCCTCCTGGTTGACACAAGGCGCAGAATGACCATAATTTGTCTCTACGTGCCACCAGACACGATCGCCTCCGGATGGAGAAAAGGTGTACGGAATGACCATAATTTGCCTCCGCCCACCTCTCGACTTACTGTCCTTGAATGACAAAGGGCGGAGAATGACCATAATTTGTCTCTGCGCGTTTATCACTCGACTTGCGAAATTTGAATGACAAAGGGCGCAGAATGACCATAATTTGTCTCTGCGCGTTTATCACTCGACTCGCTGCTCCTGAATGACAAAGGGTGCAGAATTTGTCTCTGCGCATTTATCACTCATCTTGCTGCTCCTGAACGACAAAGGGCGTAGAATTTGTCTATGCGCGTTTATCAGTCATCTTGCTGCTCCTGAACAGCAAAGGGCGCAGAATTTATCTCTGCGCGTTTATCACTCATCGAGCGTGCGGATGACCGTAATTGGTCTCCGCATATCATCAGGCCCGCCGCCTCTGGATGACAAAAGGCGCAGAAGACGACGTTAGTCTCTGCGTGCTATCATGCTTTGAGTCTTAGAGATAGCAAAAGAAAGTTTAAAAGTGCGGGACCAAATGGTTCCCGCATGTCATCGGGCCCGCCGCCTCTGCATGACAAAAGGCACAGAAGACGACGTTAGTCTTTGTGTGCTATCATGCTTTGAGTCTTAGAGATAGCAAAAAGTGTGGGACCAAATGGTTCCCGCATGTCATCGGGCCCGTCGCCTCTGGATGACAAAAGGCGCAGAAGACGACGTTAGTCTCTCCCTGCTATCATGCTTTGAGTCTTAGAGATAGAAAAAAGTGTGGGACCAAATGGTTCCCGCATGTCATCGGGCCCGCCGCCTCTGGATGACAAAAGGCGCAGAAGACGATGTTAGTCTCTGCGTTCCATCAGACACGATTGTGCCTGAATGGCGAAAAGGTGCGCGGAATGACCATAATTTGTCTACGCATGTCATCGGGCCCGCCGCCTCTGGATGACAAAAGGCGCAGAAGACGACGTTAGTCTCTGCGTGCTATCATGCTTTGAGTCTTAGAGATAGCAAAAGAAAGTTTAAAAGTGCGGGACCAAATGGTTCCCGCATGTCATCGGGCCCGCCGCCTCTGCATGACAAAAGGCACAGAAGACGACGTTAGTCTTTGTGTGCTATCATGCTTTGAGTCTTAGAGATAGCAAAAAGTGTGGGACCAAATGGTTCCCGCATGTCATCGGGCCCGTCGCCTCTGGATGACAAAAGGCGCAGAAGACGACGTTAGTCTCTCCCTGCTATCATGCTTTGAGTCTTAGAGATAGAAAAAAGTGTGGGACCAAATGGTTCCCGCATGTCATCGGGCCCGCCGCCTCTGGATGACAAAAGGCACAGAAGACGACGTTAGTCTCTACGTGCCATCAGACACGACTGTGTCTGAATGGCGAAAAGGTGTGCGGAATGACCATAATTTGCCTCCGCATGTCATTGGGCCCGCCGCCTCTTGATGACAAAAGATAAAAAAGTGCGGGACCAAATGGTTCCCGCATGTCATCGGGCCCGCCGCCTCTGGATAACAAAAGATAAAAAGGTGCCTCACCTGACCCCAGGGTCAGTATGACAGAGATTGTGGGGCAGCCGACAAAAGCAAGACTCTTGCTCATACGTATCCTCAATGAGGAACTCAGACCTACGTAGTTCTGGATAACTTGTGAGACTAAAATAGTCTCGGTGTTTTCTTTACTAAAATGTGAACATGCTTTAGTAAAGAGACAAAACTTCCAACTGGTCAGAGCAACATATGTTTTTTGGATGAAAAACAATGTGTCTACCGGGGAAGGAGAGTATGCTGATGAAATTTTCTCGTAACCATAAATGAGATTTTGGATGTTTAGCATTTCGCTTCTAAATGACCATTTAGAGGAAACACTGGGTTCAACAAAAATTGAAGAAAATCACTCAAAGTGTATCAGTCTCACACAGGTAAGTGTTTCATCCTAATTCCAAACCATAGATATGTCATGACTTGATTTTGCAAATCATTTCCTATCAAATCAAAGATTACATGCGTGATCATGGATCAATAGGACTTTGTCTTGGGAATGGTTTGTTTCTTTGTGGGAATTTTTGGCTTTGAGTGTTCTTGGCCTTTTCCTTTTCTGTTTTTGTTTAGTGTGAGGTGAACAAGCCACCGACGCACATGATTTTGGTTGGCAATGAAAGGGAGAGGACCACTTTAGGTCGTGGTTTCCTTTCTTTTCATGTTTACTTTGGTGACAATTCTGTATTGTTCAGATATTGTCTGGTCCAAAGACCTTTCTGCATATTTCTTCTGTTTTCTTCCGATCCTTGATCGGGAATTTTCTTTCTCTTGTGTTTTTGCTTTCTCCCACTCTTTGATTGGGAATTTTCTCTTTTTGCTTTCTTCCGATTCTTTGATCGGGAACTTTCTTTTCTTTGTTTTCTTTCGAGGGCAAGGTTTATGGTAAGTTGGGATTTTGGTTCAAGGCTTGTAGAATGGATGGACATTATATATGTCAGGGTGTTGGTCTGGCCAGTGGTTCAGGGATAAAGGGGATGTCCCACATTATTTCCATGACACACATGCAACAATGATCATTAGGAAATTTTATGCAAAACTGGTCATGCATGCACCCATGTGGACACTCAAGCATCAAGTTTTTATGGTCATGTGACACTAGGACTCAGGATTCATTTTTCCTATTTAAGTCAACCCAGTGTTTCCAAAATATGTTCTTTTATCAATTTGTGCATTCATCCGAGTCCATTTTTGGGTGTTCAGGAAAATTCCCACAGCATTCATCCTTTAGGTGTATACACATTTTTTCAACAAAACCCTTTGTTTTGATCAGTGAATCCTTTTTCAAAGAAAAGTTGGAAGTTATTTCTTTTCGACACCATGCTGGCTTTTCAGCCGAAAGATATATTTTTTGTTTTTATTGTTGTTGTGGTTTTTTTTTTTTGAGGTATTTTGCTACCTAAACATGTGTATATTTTCGTGAGGTACTTTTGCTATATACATGCATATCCAAGGTATCTTGCTACCTAAACATACATATATATATATTTTGTGAGGTATCTTTGCTAAATACATGCATATCCAAGGTATCTTGCTACCTAAACATACATATATATATTTTGTGAAGTATTTTTGCTACATACATGCATATCCAAGGTATCTTTCTACCTAAACATACATATATATATATATATATATATATATTGTGAAGTATTTTTTTGTTTACATACATGCATATCTAAGGTATCTTTCTACCTAAACATACATATATATATTTTGTGAAGTATTTTTTTTGTTTACATACATGCATATCTAAGGTATTTTCACTACCTAAACATACATATATATATTTTGTGAGGTATGACTACCTTCCGAGCTTGTGCTTGTTTTATTTAAATTCCCAGGATCACGAGCAACTAGGTGTGTCCTACTATGACTTGAGAAACAAAGGTGATCAAATAACAAGCAGAGATTTAAAAGGTACTAGGTTGTCTCCTAGTAGCGCTTCTTTAACGTCTTGAGCTGGACGCCTGATGAATTATCGGTCACGGACCTAGTACTTTGCTTACCTTTGGCTTTGGACTTGGTCGCCTATTGGTCGGCCATGTGTCGCAGGCAACGCTCTAACCTTTTTGTGGATGAGCTGAGGTGAACTCCAGAGGTGGTGGCGGTGCGTCTGTTGCCCGCTGCCGTGATGCCTTGCCCTGCGCCTACCTGGGGGCGCAGTACTTCTCGATGAAAGCCCTGTTAATAGGGGCCTGATGGCCTTGTTGGGGGCGACGAGCTGTAGAACTGACAGAGGCCCGTAATCAGAGCTGGAAACCCTAAGACCCTGTTGGACTTCTCTGGGTCCACTGGGTGTCTTGCGGGCGTGATCCCTGCAAACAATAGATGACATCAGAAATCAGTTTGAACCATATGCATACTTACCTATGTCGCGATGGCATGACCTTGCCGGGGGGTACGGGAACCCTGTAGGACTGATAGAGGCCCGTAACCAGAGCTGGAAACCCCAAGGCCCTGTTGGACTTCTCCGGGTCCACTGGGTGTCTTGTGGGCGTGACCCTGCAAATAGTAGATGACATTAAAAATCAATTGAAAATAATGCATACCTACCTATGTCGGGACGACACAGACCAACTGATACTTCCACAGGGGGAGATCGGCATTACGGTCACTGGGCAGAATGTTGCTAAGTAGCAATGTCATACATATTTGTGTAAGAGTGGTCATGTTGGTGTGCACGATCCGCACTTGTCTCTTTGCAGCGGCAAGGGTGAAATCTTGCCCCGGTATGAATAGTAGCTGCGTGATAGCCTCCCTCTCTGGTTGAATTCGCACAGTTGGTGACCTTCAATATCAGGGGGTGGCCCAGGAACTGATAAAAGGAAACTACTGGCCCCTTAACCGGGAGTGAAAGTCTCGGTTAAGCATTTAAGGGCAGAGGACCTTAAACTCTCTTAAGGTACAGATGTGGAGCCCTCTGAAAGCGAGGACGCGTAGCCCTCTAAAGGCGAGGGAGTGTGCAGCCCTCCAAAGGTGAGGACGTGTCGCCCTCTAAAAAGGGGGACATGTAGTCCTCCGAAGGCGAGGACGTGTAGTCCTCTCAAGGGGAGGATGTATAGTCCTCTGAAGATGAGGGTGTGTAACCCTCTGAAGGTGAGGACATGAAGTCCTCTGAAGGCGAGGACATGTAGTCCTCTGATGGCGTGGACGTGTAGTCCTCTAAAGGCGAGGGTGTGTAGCCCTCCGAAAGCGAGGACGTGTAGTCCTCTCACGGGGAGGACGTCTAGTCCTCTGAAGATGAGGCTGTGTAACCCTCTAAAGGTGAGGACGTGAAGTCCTCTGGAGGCAAAGACGTGTAGTCCTCTAAAGGCGAGGGCGTGCTGTCCTCTAATGGCGAGGATGTGTAGTCTTCTAAAGGCGAGGGCGTGTAGCCCTCCGACGGTGAGGACGTGTAGTCCTCTGAAGGTGAGGGCGTCTAGCCCTACAAAGGCGAGGCCGTGTAGCCCACTCAAGGGGAGGATGTACAGTCCACTGCAGGTGAGGGTGTGTAACCCTCTGAAGGTGAGGATGTGAAGTCTTCTGAAGGCGAGGACATGAAGTCCTCTGAAGGTGAAGACGTGTAGTCCTCTCATGGAGAGGACGTGTAGCCTTCCGACAATGAGGGCGTGTCGCCCTCTCAAGGGGAGGACGTATAGTCCTCTGAAGATGAGGGTGTGTAACCCTCTGAAGGTGAGAACGTGAAGTCCTCTGAAGGCGAGGACGTCTAGTCCTCTGAAGGCGAGGGTGTGTAGTCCTCTCATGGCAAGGACGTGTAGTCCTCTAAAGACGAGGACGTGTAGCCCTCCGACGGTGAGGACGTCTAGTCCTCTGAAGGTGAGGGCGTGTAGCCCGACAAAGGCGAGGGCGTGTAGCCCTCTCAAGGGGAGGACGTACAGTCCTCTGAAGATGAGGGTGTAACCCTCTGAATGCGAGGACGTGTAGTCCGATGAAGGCGAGGACTTGTAGTCCTCTCATGGCGAGGACGTGTACTCCTCTAAAGGCGAGGACGTGTAGCCCTCCAACGGTGAGGACGTGTAGTCCTCTGAAGGTGAGGGCGTGCAGCCCTACAAAGGCGAGGGCGTGTAGCCCTCTCAAGGGGAGGACGTACAGTCCTCTCATGGCGAGGATGTGGAGTCCTCTAAAGGCGAGGGCGTGTAGTCCTCTAAAGGCGAGGACGTGTAGTCCTCTAAAGGTGAGGACGTGTAGCCCTCCGACGGTGAGGACATGTAGTCCTCTGAAGGTGAGGGCGTGTAGCCCTACAAATGCGAAGGCGTGTAGCCCTCTGAAGATGAGGGTGTGTAACCCTCTGAAGGTGAGGACGTGAAGTCCTCTGAAGGGGAGGACGTGTAGTCCTCTGAAGGCAAGGATGTGTAGTCCTCTCATGGCGAGGACGTGTAGTCATCTAAAGGCGAGGACGTGTAGCCCTCCGACAGTGAGGACGTGTAGTCCTCTGAAGGTGAGGGCGTGTAGCCCTACAAAGACGAGGGCGTGTAGCCCTCTCAAGGGGAGGACGTGCAGTCCTCTGAAGATGAGCGTGTGTAACCCTCTGAAGGTGATGGCATGAAGTCCTATGAAGGCGAGGACGTGTAGTCCTCTAAAGGCGAGGACGTGTAGTCCTCTCATGGCGAGGACGTGTAGCCCTCCAACAGTGAGGACGTGTAGTCCTCTGAAGGTGAGGGCGTGTAGCCCTCTCAAGGGGAGGACGTACAGTCCTCTCATGGCGACGACGTGTAGTCCTCTAAAGGCGAGGGCGTGTAGCCCACTAAAGGCGAGGGTGTGTAGCCCTCCAAAGGCGAGGACGTGCAGTCCTCTAAAGACAAGGGTACTAGTACCCAAGGGTCCATCCTTATGGGAAAGCAATAGATTGACTCATTGAGAGGGCCGATCAACCCAAATTCAAAAGATTGGACATTAGATGTAGGAAATCTATGCAGTTAAATGATTTTTAGGGATGCAGATGCATGCAACCTTTGTCATGAAATTTGGTAAATGCGGACTTCATATGAAGTAATGCAATGCCATGGAAAGTTGTACAAGGACATTCTTTCCCTATTTTGTTATTTTGATTTTGATTTAATTTAATTTTTTTGAAAACACAGATTGACTGTCCTTTTGAAAAAGGTGATAATTCATGCAACCTTATCCTATCTTTTTGCAAATCTCTCCGGGAACTCCCTCAGAGTGTATGTTCTGTTTGATTTAGTCACTTGACCATTTTGGAGTGACGGCAATGGAGCCATTTGACGTTTAATAAATCCATATAAATTCCAGGGTTTGTCCCCCTCCCCCTTTTTTTTTGTTTAAAAAACATCGACGGGTGAGAACTTTTGATATGCCCCTATGTTCACTTGAGGCTCATGCACGATGCCCCTCATTGCCCCAGTGTAAGGCTCTAAGGTACCAATCGTTGTCTAGTAGCAAGGAAGAATTAAAGAAGCGGTTGATTCTTGCAAAAAGAATTTTTGAAGGACGAGAAATAGTTGAAGGATTTTTTCAATCGACGGATTAAGTCAAATGACTCCTATTCTTGATAAATCACTTCTCTCTAAAAAGACAAAATTTCTAGAATGATAAAATGAGGTCACATGAATGTCTATATTTTTACTTGAAAACACAGTCAATCAAATGCTTTTTTTTCGAACTTTTATGCTTTACTCGTTGTTTACGGCACCCCACCAATGTGCAAGATGAGTAATCTCTGATTGAACGGTCTTGGAAGTCAACACTCAGGAGCGTAGGTCGCTTTAAGCAAACAAACCAATGGCTTACACTCACATTCCGGTGGAAGTTTGAATAAGCAAATATGTGCTTGTGAGAGGATGAGAGAGACAAGGATGTCCAATTTATCCACATTATCTAGCATTGTAACTGTGGTTTACAATAATGGTATAAACTTGAAAATCCTGATGAGTCATTAGAGACATCTAACAACAGCTTTCAAAATTGCCCCATGTGTGGCATCTCTTGTCAATGTCAGGATTTACACGTGATTCTCCTCAAATTTCAGTCAGCCCGCATCAATTAAACCTTGCACCTTACGCTTCAGGGCCCTACAATGCTCAATGGAACGCCCCGGGGCTTCTCCATGACAAGCACACGTTGCGTTCGAGTCGTATTCTCGGAGAAATGGAGGTTGATGAACCTTGGTTGGGGTTATGGCTACCATTGAATTATCAAGTAGATATGGGAGCAAGTCAGCATAGGACATCGGAATTGGGGTGAATTCTACAGGCTTTTTCGCTGCAAAATTCATTTCTTGGTTGGTGTTTTGGTTTATGCTAAAGGTGGTGTTCGTCATTGGAAGTGCGGTAGACATGCTTTGTGGTTGATTTAGGGATGGCCTTTGTGGATAACTGGGTGGTGGGTAAGGAGAGGGTTTGTTATTGGCTGAGTAATGACATTGTTGGGTTGGTGGGAAACTTGGCCGTATAGGAATGGCAGTCACAGCATGGGTTTCTCCTTCACTCTCACCCTCTTCATTCGCCCAGGTTTTCTCATTCGTCCAAGCAGGATGATTAAATTTGCCTCTTTTCAGACCCACTTTAATCTTTTCATAAGTGAAAACTAAATCAGCAAAGCTTGAAGGTGTGTAACCAACCATTTTTCATAGTAGAACACTGTTAATATGTCTACTATCATTGTGATAATCTCTTTCTCTGTTATTGGGGGCGCTACTTGAGCTGCAGATCCCTCCACCTTTGGGCATATTCCTTGAAGGATTCATGCTCTTTTTTGCACATGTTCTATAGTTGCATCCTATCCGAAGCCATATCAGAATTGTACTGACACTGCCTAACAAAGGCAACCATTAGGTCCTTCCAAAAATGGACTCAGGAAGGTTCCAAGTTAGTGTACCAGGTAATAGCTACCCTAGTAAGACTTTCTTGGAAGAAATGTATTAGCAGTTCCTCATCTTTTGTGTATGCTCCCATCTTCCGACAATACATCTTTAGATGGTTCTTAGGGCAAGTAGTCCCCTTGTACTTGTCAAAGTCCGACACCTTGAACTTGGGAGGGGTGACGATATTGGATACTAGGAACAACTCTTCTAGGTTAGCAAAGGCATAATCTTCACCTCCTTCAATGACCCTGAGCCTTTCCTCTAGATGATCCAACTTTCCCATTTTTGCCATAGCATGAGGATTTTTACTTGTTGTGGAATGCAAGAGGTGTGGTTGTGGGTGATACTAAGGGCCCTCCAAAGTTTTTTGCAGGAGTATACCACCAACTGCTCACCCTTCAGTGGCATATCCGAGGCAAGGCTCGAAGTCGGCTAGATTGTGGTGGGGCATTCCATGTGTTTCCCCCATGGGTTGAGAGACATGTGCATGATCAGATTGAGGTTGTTGGCTTTCAATGAGTATGGGAGCGGAGTTATTGACATCCTCCTTGGGAGGCAAGCCATATGGCGGGAAGGCGTGCTTATTTTGAATTTGCACATCATGGGGCCGTCCGTACTTCCCAAATATTTGCCCACCATATCTGAGGTTGGATGATTCATTTGGTTGAGATCAGATGGGGGCATCGGGTTTACCTTAGCAACAGCGCTGGTAGCGACAACTGCAACCGTATTGGCTTCCATTATCTTCTTCATGCTCATCATGGCCTCCACCATTGTGGCCATTTACTCTTTCATGGCCTCCATGTCGGCCTTCATCTGCTCTTGCATCTCCTCTACTTCACTCATTGCTCTAGCTCTAGCACGAGTTCGGTGAGGGCGCCGTAAAGTGTGTTCTTTTCTTTTTTATAACAATGATTAAGTTCATTTTTTTTTCAAGGAAAGAATGCAATGAGCAATGCAACCAATGAAAAGCATGGATGTATGCGAATGATGCATAGTTGAAGTATTGCAAATTTTTACGCAGGATATGGGGTTGAATCAATTTAGATTTTCAACATGGTCCATGACATCTTTGTCAAGGTGAAACTGGAAGTAACAAGGACATCAACAGTCCTAAATGTGTTTGGCAGTAGACGAAGCAGCGATGTAACTCGATCCATCTTTTGCCCCAATTTTTGCAAGATGGTTACTTCCATACTTCAACTTGACTTGATGAACCTTTTTGTAAAAGCATGAGCTTGGTTCAACCCCGTAATCCAAGGAATGGCAATTTTGATCGCCAATACTTCAACAACATTTCATAGAGATGAAAGACTCGGGAATACGTATGCTATGCATGGAAAATGTAATTATGAAATTGAGATGCCCAAAGAAACATCTTTTCTTAGTTAACCATGCATTAGGTACCATGTTCAATCATTTTGTTTTTAAGTGAAACGAGTTTATGATCCCAACATGGTTGGCTCATGGTATCGAACATATGCAACTAAGAATGTAGTGTGAATTTTTCACGCTTCCCTTTTTTTGTTTTTGTTTTGCAGAGGAAAATGCAAGGATCATGCATGAGCAAACATGAAAATAAAAAGTATGTAGTTTGTAGAACAAAAAGTATGTTGAACGCGTATGCATGATGATGGAATGACTCATGCAAAATGTGATGCTGGAATATGATAACGGACAAATATAGGAACGATATGTTCATTATGATGCCATGAAGAGATGCTTATGCGATGCATGATATGAATGCTAGAGATAAAATGCGGGAGTGATTTGATTCGCACTGATCTTTGGAGTAAAAACATGAGATAAACTCATTTTATTCAGAAAGTTATAACTAGTCAAGATCCGAGTGACCGTACAAACTTCCTAGTGGTTTCTAATTATATGGGCCATTAAATCTATCATATGCTGACAATAGCTGAGAAGTCCGTGGATCTCCTCAGGGGCGGAGTAGGTGTCCGCCATTGCTTTGGCCTTGACTAGCAATCGGGGAAGTTCTTGACTCCCGTTCAAGGTAAAAGCAAATCGGTCCATCTACATTGTTGCCTCTTGATGTAGCGAGTCGATCACCCTTCCTCTAGCCTCCTTTTCCGCGTACACTTGAGCATACTCGTCCCCCACTCTATACTCGTGGGTCGTGGCTAGATTTAGTTCTTCTTAGTACTTGCTGATGATGGCTAACATGTGGGTCTCTGTCTCGCATAACTGCTGAGACAAACTTCTCTTGGACCTCGAGCAAGCCTTCAACTCGTCCTTCAAGATCAAACTGTCTACTCGCGATTGGTCCCTTTCCTCTCTCCGGAGCTTAAGCTCGCTGTTACTGCCCCACAGAGCCCCTCGGAACTTGTTCCGGCCGTGTTCTTCCCTACGAGCCCTCTTGGTCTCTCATTCCAAGGCCTTGGTGGTAGCTATATTTGTATCTCTCAGTTCGGCATTGTTCTTTCGAATCTTCAGAGCTGCTGATTTGAACTTTTCTTTGACTGTTTGGGCTTGCTCGAGTTCTGCCCTAAGGGCCTGCACCTCTTCGTCTTCCTCCAGTGCCTCAACTTCCTCCCTTCTAGCGGTTCTCAAACTTAGGAGCCAATCCAAACCTTGCACGTGGGCTCTCAACCACTTACGGTAGCCACCGATGGGCCCATTGTTACTACCCCTGAGTTCTTTGTCCTTCTTTCGCACTACCTCCCATGCCTTGCGGACCTTCTGAAGTGTCTCCAAGTTGGTCTTATTGAAACCTCGTGAAATGACAGGCGCGAGCTCCTCCTCTAGTGGTGCCCCTCTCATAGGGTAGCCAAGTTGCCTTATAGCAAGAACGGGATTGTAACTGATGCAACCCCTCGTCCCCATCAAGGGAACATTCGGAAACCCTCCGCATGAAATAAGAACTCTGATTCTTCCTTCTTTCCACCAAGGGAACCAGTTGACAAACGCTCCTTCTTTGTTTGCTAAGAGTTGGTCCCAATTTGCCCCTCCTTTCTCTGTGCATGAGCGGTGACCTTCTAGTGGGCAAGCATGCCTTACCTCTTAGCGAAAAAGGTGTGAAACCAACCATATATAAAGAGCTGGAGTACAACAAACAATCCTCGTACTGCTCTTCTTACATCTTCGGTCGAAGGTGGCATATAGGTCGGCTAGCATAGTGACGACCGGGCTTTCCTTGTGGTTATGATAGGCGAGAAAAGAGTCGATCGTTGCTATGTCCACCAACCCACCCACATTCGGAAAGAGGACTCCTCCGAAGATCAACAGTGCGAGAATGTCTATGAACGAGGCCCATTCGCCTTTACTTGCCAAGATTCTTGCTTTTGCCTCCAAATATTTTCTCGGTATTCCAACCACCCCATTTTCGACTTGCTTCCTGTGGTCTACTTCCTGCGCCGAGATTTGGACTATCTTAGAAATTCTAGCTAATGAGGGATAGAACCCTGAGAAGAGGTATGGTCTCCTTCCCCCTAGAGGACATCCTAGGATCTCTTCAAATTCTTCTACCATAGGTGACAGCTGGAAGTCCCCAAAGGTGAAGCACCTCAGTGGCTGATCATAATACTGGGCGAGGGAGGCAATGGCCTCTGTGGAGACTTCTACCATGGCTAGGTCCCAGATTTAATCGTAAGCTTTGCGAAAAGCTTGCCGCTAGAGCTGCCCCATTAACTGCCCTAGCTCTTTTAGACAGGTGATCCCTAGGCTCTTGACCTTGACTTGATAGAACCTCTTTTTAAGCGAAGGTGTTTGACTTGATCCCATGTTTTACTAAAGTGAAACAAAATTGGTGCGAATCAAAACTCCGACATCTAACATGGGTGGAATGGATGAATGCATGAAGAAATGCATATGATACAGATGCAATTTATGAACACAGGAGCCCGG
The DNA here is from genome assembly GCF_000004515.6 of Glycine max. Lineage (NCBI taxonomy): Eukaryota > Viridiplantae > Streptophyta > Magnoliopsida > Fabales > Fabaceae > Glycine > Glycine max. Next base: position 36,964,614 of record NC_016088.4, on the reverse strand, counting down.
GAAATTGTCTCCTTCTTAGATACAACGTCTTGGGATAGCAAAGTGCCCGACATATGTTTTTAAGAAGGTGACACGGACCCTCCGTTGGTTTTCCAAAGAGAGGGGATCAAGACAGAACCCATGCGCGATGCATATGCAAAAGGCACAACACGGGGATGTACATAGTACGACAATATTCACAAACAAATATAATCAAAGGGGTACACAACATTTAACTACATGCATGGTAGTGTGAAAAAAAATGGCACGCAGCGTGTTTGGTTCGTGCCCCTATTTTGGGGACCTACATGGGAGGGAGCTAAAAGGGCTTTTAGTGATATTTCCCAAGGTGGTCATATCTCACTTGATGGTCTCTAGAGGTATCATCTCCTTCGAAGAACATATTGCAGCAGTAGGGACTACTAGCAACAATATGTTATCAAAGAGAAAAACTCTAGATGAGGGTTCACTGTAATCAAGCAAGTCGGAGACCTAACATGATCACAGATTCACCTCCACTCCTTATGTTCCCACGAGCCCGGGTATAGGGCCCTTTTTCAACTCACCGTGTGTGCAAATAGTGTTGGTGTTTGTGTGCATCAAATGAATAAATATTTACCTCATGCATACATTTTAAAATGCACTAAAAGCATCAAAGAGTTATATACACAAGAACATAAGAAAAATAAAGGGAAACCAACAAAGGAGAAAGTCATGATAAAACTTTGCACAAGATTAAATGGTCTAACTCTCTAAAAATAGTCCCCAGTGGAGTCGCCAACTGTCGCAACCTACCCTTCGGCAGGAGGGCGACGCGTGACTCGTGGGTGCGTCTGCCAAGAAAGGAATATGCGCGAAGTCGCCACCAACGCTTATTTGAGGAAAACGTCGGAAAAACCAAAAAAGATGAGGTCTACGAACTTTAAGTGAAAGGTTCAGGAGGTATTTACGCACGGGGAAGGTATTAGCACCCCACATGTCCATCACAAGGGACGACATCCTTTAATTAAATGTGCAAACATGACTTCAATTTTTATGTTCCCTTTTAGGTCTTTATTTCTTTTTGTACTTTTTATATTTTTATCTTTTTGCGGTCGACGAGGATGTTTTCCTTACTCCTACGTATTCCTTAATTGTGATAAGGAAATCAGACCTACGTAGTTCTTTGAGAACAAAGTATTTGGTTAAGTTATTTTTTATCCTTTTTTGCAAGATGTGTTTTTATTGAATGAAAGGTCATTTATGGCGTTGGACCATTAAATAATCTTTCGATTCTTTTGAAAAGAGAGAAAACATTAAGGCATTGGACCATTAATGATCTCTTTATTTTTGAAAGAGGTAATAAAGTTACATATTGATTTTAGCCCTTTAGAAATCTACACTTAACTAATAAAAGCGGAAAAGATCATTTAAAGGCGTTGGACCTTTGAAAATGGTTTTTTTAGGTGATGACAAAAAGTTTGGTTTATGAATTGATTTTAGCCTTAGTTTTGCTTTGGTTATTAGTCAATTCGATTTAAGAAAGGGAAATCCCAAAGAAAACGTCCGATTGATTTTTTTTATTTTACTAAAAGATATTTTTTATTATTATATTATTATTTTGCCTCTTTTTTTATTTTAAACGTGGTTACGGCATGACCGAATGGCCGAAATTCATTTTAACAGAAATTAAAGGATGTTACAATACGAATGATCGGTGGAAATTTATTATATTTTTTATTAGGCGGGAAAATGACTTAAATAAATGACTAAAGCACGTCAAAAGGGGGTACGGAAAGTAAATAAAATGGGAATAAAAGCACGCAAAACAAATGAGGACCACTAAGGGTACATAGAATGAATTAAAAAGTTCGATTTCGGGAACTTACCGGTTGAAGACCGAAGAACGACAAAGAACGAACGAAGAACGGTTGAAAATCATCGCGAAATCACTCATGAAAACGTCACGGAAGCGCCTCGGCTTGGATTTTCTTCACAGAAATAATTTTTCTCACTAATTTTAAGTGAATCTCGGATACTAGGAGGGTTGAACATTTTTGTTCTTCCCTCCTCCCCCTATTTATAGGAAAATGGGGGAGGAGCTTGCCACCCAGCTCGCCCAGGCGAGCTAGGTTGCTTCCTTCAGAAGCAACCGCCTTCTGGAGGAACATCCTGGAAGGCCCAAGTGGGCCTGGTTGCTATTTGCACCCCCATTTTTACTAAATACACCCCCTTTCCTTTTTTTGCTTATTCTTTTTCCGTAAAGTTACGGAAACTTACGAATTACGTAACGATACTTGTTTTCCTTCCGTAATGTTACGGAACCTTACGGATTACGTAATCATCCCTTTTTTGCCTTTCGAAATGTTACGGAACTTTACGGATTACACACTAACACTTCCTTTTAATTTTCGGCATGTCACGGAACTTCACGGATTGTGCTACAATGCTTTCTAATACTCATGCTATTCTTTTATAATTTTATTAATTTGTAGAAAGATTATTGTTTCTTGCTGTCATTTATAGAGTTATTATGAAGTTACATTCAACTCTGTCAATACATATTTTGTTTGCTCTCTAATGTTTCTTTTTACCTTGGTACATTCTTATGAAATTTGTTTCTTTCTGTTTTTCTCTCAACAATGTAAAAATTCACTACCATTAAACTCTTAAATAAAAAAAACTAAACTTGAATATCTTACTTTTTTTTTACTAGTCAAATTTAAACCTTAGGTGGTGACGCTCAAATGTTTATGCAAATCACCTAAATCCAAATATATGTTATTCACTACATGCACTTACAAAAGTAGCCTCACCTCAGTGAATGAAGTAATCGAGCGCCATCTTGGCAAGTAATCCAACAACGCAACAATAAGCTAGTTAAGCCCTGAAAACCAGTTAAGTGCCCTTACTACAAAAAAAATGCATTTTTCCGACAGCCAAAATCCATCGAAAACGTTAAAAATCCGTCGCTAACTGTCAATTTCCAACGGACAAAAATCCATCGAAAAAAAGGTCATGGGAAATTTTAACTAACGAATTTTTTGTAATCCGTCGAAAATAATCCGTGGGAAATTTCTGACAGAAAGTTTACATGGGAAATTTCCAACAGATAGTGTCCGTCGAAAATTTCCCATGAAAAATCTGTCAAAAATAATCAGTGAAAAATTTCTGATGGAAAGTTTTCGTGGGAAAGTTCTGACAGAAAGTGTCTGTCGGAAATGACAAAAAAAAAAATAGGGAGTGGAAGTGTGAAAAACATGTACAATTGGAAAAAAAAATAAGGACTGAGAAGAGACAAAAAGGAGGTGCGAATAATAAAGCCCAAACCTCACCCACATCAAAGCCATGTTTACGTGGGTTTTGTTGGACAACGAAAATTTTAGTGGTTAAATGTTAAAAAGATGGACTTAGATTCTTTAGGATCCTAACCCCCTTTTGCCCCTACGAAAGCATATCAGTGTTTCATAATTAAGTATATTTTTTATATTCCTATTTTTAATAACCGTTAGATTTAAATCTAATGGCCAAAATCACTACTGTAGAGGCAGCATAGTTGCACACAATTCATATACTAAAAGATTTAGACTATTATATGGCCTCTGCACAAAATTTTAAAAATTATATGGCCTATGCACAAAATTTTACATAACTCTTAACACCAATTACAAATGATGTTAACATAAACCCAACCTTGCATCATTCAGCATCCATATGACAGTGTAAAAAGCATCAAAACCTCCAGGTGTAGCTGGAATAATTTAAAGATCATATAAACAAAAAACGACCTTCAAATATTAGTTAAAAAATTAATAAATTAAAACCTTAATTCAAAATGACACTAATATGAGATGATAATCTGTACTAATAATGAAATAATTTAATATAAGTAATTTTATTTAGCTTCAACAAAATTCTCTCTAGTAAAAAATGCAAATAATCTATAAAAAAAAATTAACTCAAATTAGATATAACTGGAGGTAAAATGACACTTCCATTTGAAACCTGCAAGAGTCACTTTATTACAAGAATTTTGTCTATATCCGAATAAAAATTAATCTTACACCAAAAAGATATATAAAAACATTTTTATGATCTTATCTTAAAAATAGTAAGAATAAGAAATATATATATATATATATATATAGCATTACCTCATAAATTGGGCACTATCTCATATATTAAAGCATTAAAAGTACAATTTAAATAAGAGGAAAATAATAAGTTACACAACTAAAGCGAGGTACATATATTCATGAATATTATATTTATAGAAACAAGACTTATTTGGTAAATTTATAAAATTTTATCGTGTAGATCGAGAGAATTGCATGCATGCCTTGGAGTTGTGGGTTGTGTATATGTGACGCAGGACCCACATTAGGGAGGGGTGTGGGCCATGAGTTGGTGAAGTTCATATTACCCAACATGATGGGGTTCACGATCGAGGGGTGTGGACCTTGATTTAGTAGTGATGAAGTTCATCCCCCCTAGCTTCTACTGGCATGGACAACCACTCATCATGCCTCTCTCTTCTCTTTTTATGTTCTTATCTTAACTCAACTCTTTCCATTTCAAAATATTTACAATAAATACATTAGCTTCATCAAAATCTGCTCTATTATTTGTTGTTTCTTAGGACGGTATACAGTGATATATTGAAATTGCAAATTACCAAACAACAAGGGTATGTAGTGAAATAAGCAGGCAGCACCCAATTATTTGAGTCTAGCTCTCCATTATCATTGTTCAATATATTAATTGCAATTTATTTGAGTAAGTTTCTGAAGTTCGAGAAGTCAATATGTCCTCCTTCAAGTTTTTTATTGACATAATATGTCCTCTTTCAAGTATTAACACTTTAATTTGTTTAGTTCTACTTATATAGTTTGAGATATTTTAAAGGGCTGAATATGTTTTTAGTATTAAGTAGTAGTTAAATAAAAAGTTTATGTTTTTTCCGTACAAAATAAATTGTCTCTGTTTTTAGAAGGGTCTGTCTTTTATAAAAAAAAATAAAATTGTCTGCTTTTAATCCTTAATAAACTTATAGAAATAAAATTTATATATGGAACATTTTCTAGCAGATATATGGTTTTTTTTTTTTTTAGAATTAAAAGCAGATTGTATACCATTTATAGAGATTAATAAAAATGTATTTAACCCCTATTTTAATATGTTTAATTTCAAATAGCAAAAGAAGTGCGTGGAGCATATGCCAGTAGTTCACCACTGCATCTCATACTGGAAATAAAAACAGAGATCTTCAATGTTACTTATTATTTTTCGTACTTGTCAGTTTCTAGTTCTCATTATCTTCAATTTTTATATCCAAATTTACAGCAAATATAAAAACAAAATTATAGCATAAAAACAGAGATCAAACCTACACTCATAATTATAGCATAAAAACATAGATCAAACCTACACTCATAATTATAGCATAAAAACATAGATCAGATCTACGCAGTACAAGAGATCAAACTTGAAGCTCATTAATTAGCTATTCTTATTACCTCACTGTGATGGGAGTGGGCGCAGCGGCGTGGGCTCAGAGAGGAGGAGCGACAACGAAGGCACTGTGGAGGCACAAACGCATGGGCTCCCAGGACGGCACAGTGGAGGCACAAAGCTGTGGCTCATAGGACGGCACAGCGGAGGCAAGGTCGAAAACGTGAGTGAGAAGAGGGCTAGGGTTAGGCCTTTTCTTTGGGTAAAATTAAAATTCTGATGGACCGAAATCCTTCCGTAAAATCCGTCGAAAAGATAGTAAATGATATACTTTCCGATAGAAAATTTTTCTGTGGATAAATTTCGTCGGAATTTTATAAATTTCCGACAGAATTCAGCGACGAAATAAATTCGGTGGGAAATATTCTGTGGGAAATATCATTTTTTTTAGTGCCCCTAACTAATTTGTTTCATCTTTATCCACCAATTATCAGTAGTTTAGCATATAATATCGTCAAATTCATAAGGAACGGCAAAATATCGATCATCAATTGCAAAATATCACTTTTCGCAATTCTTGTTATTATTTTAGAAAAGTGTTTGCACCAGTAATGACCGGGTCTGGGTGGCAATACGCGCATACCGTAAAAAGCATACTTAAGATGTGATAGTATATGAAAGAAATATTTTTAACATTCTCTCGTAAAAGTGTGCTTAAAAATTAGGCCTTAGCGATGTTTATGCACCAGAACTTTGGTTCTTGAAATTGTATCTTAAACATTACAAAAATGAAAGGAAGAGAAATATAGATATAATAATAAAATATAACAAAAGAGAGAGATCGAAAGAAATAATAGATGTTGATAAATATCTATAAATAAGTGTTCATGAATCAATTGAAACATTGTAGTGTTTATTTTCTTCTTATTTCTATTTTGAATAATGATAAAAATAGAGGTTGAAAGAAGAGAATATAGAAATAAAAGAGATATCAATAAATAAAATAAATGTGAGATAGAAAAGAAAGTGACTAATAGTAAATATTTTCCTTCTATTTTAAGCTGCAAAAAGTGGTATTATTATTACTTTGGATAAATCCTTCATATACCCTTCATGGATCAATGGCCTTTGCAAATGAGCAATGTGTTTTTCTTCCTTTTAGCATTTGCTGTCAGTTTTTTTAATTCTTATTTTTCTTTTCTTTCTTTGTGCCCTTTACATTTTCAATTATACTATTTTAATAATTGTTAAAATAAGGTATTAATATGATATAGACTCTTAACATTGTTTAATAATTTTATTGCCTACTTGTCATTTATCATACCTAAAGTCATTTTGTGAGTGAATATAATGTTTATATATATATATTTTTTACAGCTATGAAACCCTTTTCTTGTCTCATATTGCTGAAGATATAACTGATTCCTCTACATTTGCAGGTGATAGATCTTAAATGCTATCAGTATATCTTCCCTCATTCCTTCCCCTCCCTTTTTCTTTTCTATATCTTAATTTCCTAATTAATTTTTCCTTTGTGCTTATAATTTGCTTGTAGATGGTGTTCCAAAAGAAGGACTCCGAATCCAAGATATACTTGTTAGGATTGCAGTCCTGTTCTTGATAAGGGACAAGGTAAGTTTTAAATGAACTTTTTGTATTTTAATTGCTCATTATTAGTGTATTATATCTACCTACTCTCCCAGTCTTACTGCAATATAAGAGGGTTGGTAAAAGATTTAGAAAGGAATCCTTGGTAAAAAAATATTTCCAGTTTAGGGACAATTTACCACTCCAATGATTTGCAATTTGCAATTGCAAATTAACCCTTTGAGTGGTTAGTTGCTCCACACTCATATATTTTAACCAAGATTTGTTTTTGGTACCTGTTTTTTTAAATATGCTTGTCGTATCATCTCATGTGAAGCTTTTCATGAGTTCTATTACTATTGTTATAAAAAATTGTGATAACATCTAGATGCATGCCCAACTATTAAATGTTGCGAGTATAATCTCCTCTATTATTTTCCAACACCCTTGTTTAAAGTGTTTCGGTAATTATATATAATGAAATGGAAACTTTATGCTTCTATATTTATGATTCTATCGAGTTCAACTGACTATATACCAATATTTTTGTGGTATAAATGCACTTTAACCATCTTAATTATTACTAAAAAAATGACATCTAAGACAGATTGATTAGAATATTTTTCATCAAATTATTTTTAAAAAAATATATATTTTAAAACGATTCTTAGAAAAATTATTTCAAAAAATTTATTTTTTTAAAATGGTTTTTAAGAAAATCGTATTAGAATCTTTAAATTTGTTAACTTTTTTTGGTTTAAAAAAGACATTATAAAACGGTTCTCTAAAAAATCGTCTTAGAAAATCTATTTTTTAAGAAAATTTTTGAAAAAATAATCTTAAAATCCTCAACAATTTTAATTTTTTTTTTAAAAAAATTGATTCTAAGACGATTTTTTAAAGAACCTTCTTAAAATTATTACTTTTTTAATTTTTTTTAAAAATGTATTCTAACACAATTCTTAAACAAAATTGTCTGTATAATTATACTCTTCTAAGACATTATTGTATAAAGTTTTGATTTCAAAGACGATTCAAAATCATCTTAAAATATCTCTAAAAACCATCGTCAAATATACTTTTTCTAATAATGCTATCTAGTTAATACTATATTTTCACTATTCGTAAGTACCCATATTATTTAAGTATTTTAAAGTTCAATATAAATCGTATTAATTCTTTCATGATTGCCTTGCTAAAATCAATTTAGTGTTCAAAATTCTTAGAGTTCTTTGGAAGAAAAAAAAAAAGTCACCAATCTTAAGATTCCTATCATTTTTGCAAAAGTGGAGAAACAACATGAATGTTCTATTGAATTCCCATATCTTTTGTTGCCACAAGAATAAAATTTATGATTGCTGTAACAAAGTAGACCTTGCCACGTAATAGAAACTAGTAGAACATTGTGGATGAAAAGTTGAAAACCAATAATTAAACCCTTATGATGAAATGAACATAGAATAGAACAAGCCCGAAACTTCACGAACCCCCATACCCCACTTTCCTATAAATATACGTATTCAATTCCCCTTCAGCTCATCGTCAAAGAATCCGAAGCACAAACACAACAATCGAGCTTGCAACTTCACCCAAGTCTCAAACAACCTTTTAAACCTCATCAAACATGTCTCTGATTCCATCATTGCTAAGCAACAGAAACATCATGGACCCCTTCTCCACCAACATCTGGGCACCCTCTGACTCCGACAGCGAGGTTTCCGCCTTCGTGAACGCACGTGTGGACTGGAAGGAAACCCCGGAGTCGCATGTGTTCAAGGCGGACTTGCCGGGGCTGAAGAAGGAGGAGGTGAAGGTGGAGGTGGAGGAAGGGCGCGTGTTGAACATCAGCGGAGAGAGGAGCGTCGAGAAAGAGGACAAGAATGAGAAGTGGCACCGCGTCGAAAGGGGTCGTGGAAAGTTCCAGAGGAAGTTCTGGTTGCCTGAGGATGCCAAAGTTGATGAAGTGAAGGCCTCTATGGAGAATGGAGTGCTCACTGTTATTGTTCCTAAGGTGCCGGACAAGAAGCCTGAGGTAAAGACCATTGAGATCAGTGGTTGAATAACTTCAATTGAGACCATTGAGATCATATGATACTTGAACCTCTTGAATAGGAGTTAATTGTTAGAAAGAATGGCAAAATAAAATTCAATAATCGATGTATAAAAATCGTATTCGTTTTCTTAAGTGTTAATGTTGTGGTGGTTGTAAATCTTGTATTAATTTTTACTTGTGAGGTAATTCACTAGTTTCTTGTAATAAAACATAAAGGGAGAAATTACTGTTTTACGTGCTGTCTACCTACTATAAATTCTCTTATTATATGGGGATTTTCCCGTGGACTTCCATGAAAAATTCACATAAATTTTATGCGGATTAAAATTTGTAAGTAAAGTTATCGTCAATGATATATTTCATGTAATTTTAAAATTTACAGAAATTTTATGCGGAATTTTTCTCATAAGAAACTTTCCTATGAATTTTTTTAGCAAGAAAGTTTTTTCACGGATTCAAAATTTGCAGGAAATTCCCCATGTAATTGTCATGTGAATTTTAAATCTGCAAAAAATTCCACTACTAAAAAACTCCACAGCTAAATTTCTTGCAAATTATAAAAAGTAATTAATTTATTATTTAATAAACATTTTTAATATATTATTGATGCACTCTAGATTTTTTAATATTAGTTTTTTTAATTATGAAATATTAGGAAATTATTTCCATTATAGACCTTGTATATATATACTTCTAATAATATATTATATTACTGCACGTTTGTAAATGGATAAATAAGTATGAATTAAATGCTCTGTAACCACTCGTTAATGAACTTCAGTTGTTGAAACAAACCTGTACTCCCGAAGCAGAGAATAGCAAAAGTGTTTTGTGTGTTACACAGTGTTTTCTACCTATTAAAAAAGCCTACGAAGTTAGGAACAATTTTTTACATCAATCTAAGTGAACTGAATACGTTGTACCCGTGGACGACATTTAACACAACTACTTAACAGCGCTTACGTGGCTTTTTTATTCAATTTTTCTTTCATATATTTTTTTTAAATAAAAAACCTTAACACAACAAAATAAAGGACAAAAATAAAAAATACTTAATAGCACTTACGTGGCTTTTTTATTCAATTTTTCTTTCATATATTTTTTTAAATAAAAAACCTTAACACAACAAAAAAAAGGACAAAAATAAAAAAGAACTTGCAAAGCCAGAAGTCGGTATGTGATTCTAATACTCATGCTATTCTTTTATAATTCTATTAATTTGTAGAAAGATCATTGTTTCTTGCTGTCATTTATAAAGTTATTATGAAGTTACATTCAACTGTGTCACTACATATTTTGTTTGCTCTCTAATGTTTCTTTTTACCTTGGTACATTCTTATGAAATTTGTTTCTTTCTGTTTTTCTCTCAACAATGTAAAAATTCACTACCATTAAACTCTTAAATAAAAAAATTAAACTTGAATATCTTACTTTTTTTTTACTAGTCAAATTTAAACCTTAGGTGGTGACGCTCAAATGTTTATGCAAATCACCTAAATCCAAATATATGTTATTCACTACATGCACTTACAAAAGTAGCCTCACCTCAGTGAATGAAGTAATCGAGCGCCATCTTGGCAAGTAATCCAACAGCTCAACAATAAGCCAGTTAAGCCCTGAAAACCAGTTAAGATCCCCCACTACAAAAAAAAAATGCATTTTTCTGAGCCAAAATCCGGAAACGTTAAAAATCCGTCTCTAACGGTCAATTTTCAAAAGGACAAAAATAAAAAAGAATCTCTTAGCCCAAGGCATTAAACTCCATTGATGAGGAAGATCTATGGCCTACAAGCTCCACATGGAACTACATGATGTGGTATCAAGAGCATCTTCATCTAGATGATGTTCTTTTACTTCCTCTATCTTTTTGTTCGGTCAATTCACTTTAATTTCTTGTTCTTCATCTTATTTCTCATGTATATCCTCCATTGTCTTATGGTGTGGTGTTGTTTAGAGTAGATTCAAAAAAATAAACTGATTAAATATTAAATTTACACTTGTTCTTGCATTTCTATGGTTCAAATTTTATAGATCTACTCTTGAATCATGTTTTTGTATTGATTTTATGTTCTATCATTTTTCAGTCATAATCTTCTTGTGCTAAACCCTAAGATCTAAATTTTCTTCCAAAATATTGATTAGAAAAAAAACACAAAAATCTAAGTGTAAATCACTTAATCCATGTTGTCATAGAGTCATGTTTAGTCATAATAATTGTCACATTATGTTCTAAGTTTGTGTTAAATTTTTATTTTGTTCATTGAATTCTAGATACATTTGTTCATGTATTCTTGTCATTCTTAGCCTATCTTTTGAATTTTGAGTTTAATTCATGCATGTTATTTAGTTCATAACATGTTCTAAATCAATTCCTAGAAGTAGTCTTGTTGTTGAACTTTTTTTTTTTGTTTTTCTAAGTTTCCTACACGATGCCTATGATGAAGTGGAGTTGTGGTGCTGAGTTGTGGCTGAATTTGTGAATCAAAATAAGTCTTAAGCTCTCTTGAATTGTGTTATTCAAGATAATTGAGCATAAGCAAACACAAATTGTAACTATCCAAGCCTTAAGCAACATAAACACTACTCTTAATTTCTAGGTTGAAATCGTTGGTGCTAGCAGCTTGAACATACGAACTTGTATAAATTACTGAGAATTGGTCACTATGAATTCTAAGCTGAAAATTTTACTGAATTTTCTAGACATCTGGAAAAAAAATTATAAAAAAAGAACTTAGAAATTTGGATAAAAGGAAAAAATAATAAAAATCACACAAGTTGGTAGAAAAATCAGTGTCCACGAAAAGAAAGTGAAAGGGAAGTGTGCTTGTTGTTTTGGCTTGAAATTTGTTCTATAATTGGTGCCTATTTTATGCCAATCTTAGTTCTGAAATTTCAATTAAAAATTAGTGTGAAAACAAGTGCCAAAACTAGAGGTTTCTTGAGTCTTATTTATTTAGTTTTTTTTTTACTTTACTCTAGAGCCATTCTAGGTTTCTCTGAGTCCTAGCTTGCTTTTGTGTATTTTTTATTGCTTTATTTGTTGAATAATCCTTGAAAATTTGTCTTGTTAAAAATATATTGGTTTAGCTTTCATTTCATTTTTTTTTGTCTTTGGTTATTGCTTATCTCTTTGTTTCCTTGTTTGTGAGTTGTCAAATAAGGAATTGCAAAGGAGGATTGGTGCCATCCCTTTAAGAATTTGAGTCAAGAAGCAAGGGGCCAACCACCTTAAGAACTATTGGACTAAAAAACACTCCAAATTGAGTGAATCACCAAAAAGAGAACAACCACCAAAATTTAGGACCTTTTTTGTAATTTCTTTTAATTGAGAATTTACTTACCTTCATTGCTTTCAAATTTTGTAACAAAAAGGTCTTTCATTGGAAGTAAGTTGGGAGCCTCCAATAGGTCACCCTACCTCCATTTGTGTGTAATAATTATAGGCAACTTTTCTTTAGGATAGTGAGTGTTTTGTTGGGAACCTTAAATGAGGTCATCCAAACACTCTTAGGATCCGCCTAGTTTACATTTCTTTCACTTTAATTTCTGGCTTACTTTCATAGCTTATTTTCTTTACTAGCCACACCTACTTTATCTTGTTATTGCATAATACTTTCTTCTTTCTTTTCACACTTATCTTGAGTTCTTTTGGAACCTTAGCTTTTACCCTTTTGCAAACTCCCAACAAGAAAGAACTACAACTTAGGAACTGGTCGACAACCGACAAGTGTACCAGATCGCTCAAGTAGTATAAAATGGTAAGTGAATACCGAGTATCGAACTCTGTGGTTCAGAAAATAAGCGTCTTGTGATAAAAGTTTGGTGTGTGGTATGGACAAGTATGTAAACTAACTATTCAAAAGCAAGTAAAGGTGAGTAGTGGTGTGTGAAGACAGATAGACAACTTGTTGGTCTTCCTACTGGGTGGACTGATGTTACTAAGGATGTTCTCTACCTAACAATGTTCCTGTGTTCTATGTTGTCTCCTAGATTACTAAACCCTGATGTCTCGCGCATGTTTAGCCTAATCCTAATCAAGCATCGTCCTCAGATGTCTCTTATTGGACTAAACTTAACCAAAACCGCATCAAGACATAACATACCAAAAACTAAGTTATCATACCCCGATGTCTCGTGAAAATACGATAAGCTAGCCCCGTCCTATCAGGTTCTAAGGATCAAACCATTTCCCAATGTTGAGTGACCCTAACTAAGCATGCAGTTGCGTGATCAAGGCAAAGGCACACTAGGGTTAAGTACTAATAGCACAATGAACACATAAAACATCATTAGATAAATATGAAAGTATTTACATCAAGTACCCCATAGGAAGAACCAACTGAGGATTTAGTTCTTTATAGCAGGGAAGCTTCTTTTACAACAATGAAAAGAGAAAATGAAAGACTGAAGAAGTACAAGTAGTGGGGGTGTCTCCTCCACCTCTAGAAACCTCACAATCACTCAAAATCTCTTCCAAAGCTCCGCAAGATGGCTTCCTCGTCAAGCTCTGCTATCTCTCAGTCTCTCCATAGCCAAAACTAAAAACTAAAAAAGAACCCTAAAAAACTAACTACTCACACCTTCCAAATTCGAGATTTCAGCTTAAATTGGCAATCTTGTCGGTGGCCGCGCGCCTAGCGCGAGATGGCTCGCTTAGCGCGCATAAGTGGCTTTTGGCTTAGCGCCAGTCTTCTCGCTCAGCTTGGAGGATGCAGGCGGTGTGCTTAGTGAGTTGACACTCGCTCAACGCTTCTGTACAGCTCATCCTTCTTCCAGAGTCTTCTATGCGCTCATCCAGCCGATGTTGCGCTTAGTGGATTGCTCGCTCAGTGTGTGAAACGGCTTAGCGAATCAATAAATTTTGCACTTCACCAATCTTGCCCATTTTACCTAAAATTGAAATGGAATGATCATTAATTGCACAAAATTGGGATACTGAGTATTGATTACCTATATTAACAAAAAGTTATTACAATACTACAAAAAAGAACTATAAATGGGAGGAGTTGTATACAATTTACAACAGTTTTTTACACAAAAGTTAGTCGTATTAATTGACTAACAGGAACCAGCATGAGTCATCATTCATCTAGTGTTAATGGCAAGGGTATTAGTCATAAGGACCCTCTAAGAGGTGTCCCATATGAATTATTCCTACCAAAAAGCATGACAAACCTAAGGTGTCCCATATAAGTACCTAAGTTTGCATTGAAACTAAAAATAAGAACAAACCTACCTAATGGGTTGCAGCACTCAAAACATTCATCATACCATGAAGATGTTAGGTGTACGAGTGATTTTACAAAAGAGGATTGCAGCACTCAAAACATTCATCATACCACCTATTTTAGGGACTTGGTGCCTAATAATACCTATTTTGGGCACCAACAAAGCACAAAGATTTAAGCTCTTGCGAACCAAACCCTCATCCAACAACTTCTTTACTTGAGGAATAAACTTAAGCCCAAGAGGTGTGGCAATGCTAGCAAGTGTCTTTTTACAAAAGAGAAAATGTGGAGGTTGTCTAAGAGGGAAAGTTTCTTTAATGTTTGTCTTTATTGTAAAATGAGTTTCCTTCTTAGCTAAATTCTTGGAGGAGACACTTACCTCCTTACACTTCTCTTTAACCACTAATGGTTGTCCTTCTTCTTGGGGGTAGATTTCTTCACTAGATTCTTCCCCTTTTGCTTCTTCACTTTCACTAGAGGAAGGTGAAGTAGTAGCCTCATCTTGGCTAATATAAATGTCTTGACCCCTCATAATCATGGTTTTTGTGGTAGGGCATTGAGAAGTAATGTGTCCTCTTCCAAGACATTTAAAGCACTTTATAGAGCTAGTTTTCTCTTGCATACTAGTCTTAGGGGCTTGCTTTTCTATTGTTTTCCCCTTATCATCTTTGGGCTTAGAAGGTGTCACCCCTAAGATGCCTTGACCTTGGTCTTTCTTTGGATAAGAGTGAGAGCCATAAGATTTTGAAGTAGACTTCTTTTTAAGTTGTTGCTCTACCCTTATTTCCCAATCTAAGTTAGCCTCTACATTATCCTTCCCATGGAAGTATGAGAGGTTAATGTTAGCCTCTTGAGGCTTTCTTTCCTTTTCTCTTCTATGGGAGTGAGGTTTAAGATGTGACCTATGCCTTCCTTCGTAATAGTCACTAAGTTCTTCACTTAGGCTCTTGCAAGAGTTATGACTACTATAGGAGGCATGTTTTTCTCTTTTCATTTCTTTCATTATTTTTCTTCTTTCTTCCTCTCTTATTTTCTTTCTTTCATCTTGACTTATCTCTTCCACTCTATTTTTCCATTTTTCTTTTCTCTCTTGTTTTTCTTTCCATAACTTGAGGGAACTCAACTCATCTAAGATTCTAGATAAAGGGTCTTTATGACTAGTACCCTCGCCATTAACACTAGATGAATGATGACTCATGTTGGTTCCTAAGTTGTGGTTCTTTCTTGTTGGAGGTTTGAAAACAAAAGGTAAAAGAAACTATGGTTGAAACTAGCCAAAATAAACACTAAAAGAGGTGTAAAAGATAAGGTAAAAAACTAATTGGTAAAAGGAAAGCTATCTAGGTGGTTTGACAATGGAAGGTAAAGGAAATAAGCTATGAAAGTAAGCAAGAAAAGTAAACTAGGTGAATCCTAAGAGTGCTTGGATGACCACATCAAGGTTCCCAACAAAACACTCACTATCCTAAGGAAATATTGCCTAAAATTATTACACACAAATGGAAGTTTGGTAACCTATTGGAGGCTCCCAACACACTTCCAATGAAAGGCCTTTTTGTTACCAAACTTGAAATCAATAAAGGTAAGTAAATTGAAAATTAAAAAATTACAAAATGTGCTCAATTTTGGTGGTTGTTATATCTTTGGTGATTCACTCAATTTGGAGTGTTTCTTAGTCCAATAGCTCTTAAGGTGGTTGGCCCCTTGCTTCTTGACTCAAATTCTTCAAGGGATGGCACCAATCCTCCTTTCCAATTCCCTATATGGCAACTCACAAACAAGGAAACAAAGAGACAAACAATAACCAAAGACAAAAAAAATGAAATGGAAGCTAAACCAATGGAGTTTTAACAAGACAATTTTTCAAGGATTATTCAACAATTAAAGCAATGAAAAGGACATAGAAGCAAACTAGGACTCAAAAAGAAACTTAGAATGGCTCTAGAGTAGATTAAAAAAAACTAAAAAAAAGACTCAACAAACCTCTAGCTTTGGCACTTGTCTTCACACTAATTTTCAATTGAAATTTCCAATTATAGAATAAATTTTGAGCCAAAACAACAAGAACACTTCCCTTTCACCTTTTTTTTTCTAGATACTGATTTTCCTGCCAACTTGTGTGATTTTTTTTGTATTTTTTCCTTTTATCCAAATCAATTGGTTCTTTTTTATAAATTTTTTCCAGATGTCTATAAAATTCAGTAAAAATATCAGCTCAAAATTCAAAGTAACCAATTCTCAGTAATTTTTAGAAGTTTGTATGTCCAAGCTGCCAGCACCAGCGATTTTTTTTTGAGCATGGTATATTGATTGCCTTGGGCTTACTTTCAACCTTCCTATGTATGTTGAACTCACTAGGATTGTTTACCACAGTTTTAGGAGTTCAATATTCACTTAGGATCAACATTTCAGCCAGGAATTCAATCACCAAAACTCAAATTCACAATAGACACAATCATAAGGAAGCCTAAAAGTTCAAGAAAAGGTTCACAATCAAAGACTCTCTAAGAATTTTGCATGAACATGTTAAGGACTAATTAACATGAAAGATTTGAATCAAATCAAATAATAGGATAAAAGAATTTCATACACTCATGAACAAATGAGTTAGACAAAGAAACAAGAAAATAAAATTCAGCACAACATAAGAAATCTTATGTGACAAGTTTCATGACTAGACATGACTTCTATGACAAAACTACAATAGGTGAACAAGTCACTCTAGATTTTTGAGGTTTTATTCTACTTTATTTTGTAAGAATTTTATGGTTTAGGGTTCAGCCACAAAAAATAGCAAGACAAAACTCAAAGGAACCTAAACTCAACACAACTAATGGTTCAAGAACATGAACAAGAAATTTGAACCATAGAAAATGAAATCTAGCTTCTATAGCAAGATCAATAAGTGGAAATTCTAAAGAATCATGTTAAAAACATTTAGCACAAGACATATGAGGAGATACATGGAGAAAAATGAAGAAACAACAATGGAGGAGAAGGTAAAACTGAAAATCAATGGAGGTTTAAGGAGCACCTACTTGAAGCTCTTATGCTCTGATTACCACTTGATGTAAGCTTGCTTGTGGGTCTTCTATGGAGGCTGGATCTTTGAGCTTCAATGAGGTCCTTTAATGGTGATTTTCCACCATGTAGATGCAGCGGAAGACAAAGGAGAAGAGGTGAGAGGAGGCGCCATCCACTAGGGAATAAGCCATGGAAGAAGGAGCTTCACCACCAAGATGAGTCTTGGATAAGAAGCTTGGAGAGGATGCTTCAATGGAGGAAAAGAAAGAGGGAGAGAAAGAGAGAGGGGGGAGCACGAAATTGAAGGAAGAAAAAAAGGGAGAGAAGTTGAACTTTGAGTTGTGTCTGAAATAAAGAACAAAATCCAAGGATATCAAAGAGAGACAAACAAAAACATTTACATATTTCTCAATGAACATCAAGGAATGAAAGGAATGGGTAACATCTAACATGAAGAGATCCAAAGAGTCAAGACATTAATGAAAATCATCTAAGCAACCCAATCATGGAAAAATAGTTAATCAGCTCAAGAATGAAAAATGATTAAGCCTCACAAGATATACACTCTATCTCTCAAGTGTCTAGACTATTGTTTACTCTCGAAGCACCCATGAAAATAAACACCACATAGACATCGCAAAATTCTAAAATTGACAAACAACTTGACAAACACATGCACATGAGGATCAAAAGGTCTTTAAAGGTTGTAATGGGGCCGAGGACAAGGTAGGGAAGAAAAATATGGAATAAGTAGCTAAATCCCAAAGGAATAGAGGAGCAATGGGGAATAAATGGAAATTAAGCACAAGTAGTAAACCCAAACCCTCTAATATCAACAAAATCAACCAAGGCTCCCAAATCAAGTCCTCATAACAAGACCTCATTTATTCAACTTCACTTCTTTTCTTCTTCTTCTTTTTTGTTTTTTTTTAATAATACGAATTTGCAGAATTTGCAGCAATTGAAATTTTTTTTTCATTTTTTTTATAGTATGAATTTGAATATTAAAGCAAGAACTAGGCAATATACAGATGCATCAAGCATGACAAAAAATTATATCTTCCAATGAAACATACCCCCCCACACTTATTCCTAACTTATTCCCAAAACAATTTCAAAGCTCCAAAATTTCTTAAGGGTAAGGTGATATCATGGTTTTTCACTTAAGGCTTGTAATGAGCTTCAAAACAAAGAAAGGGGAACATAGGCTCAAAGGGGCTATCAAAGGAATTAATTCAAGGTAAGTCCATTTGGCTAGAAGTTTATAAGAACAAAATTGCCTAAATCATTTCCAAATATGCATGTGAATTAGGAAGCATCAACAAGAATCAAGCCAAGGCTATTGTGCAAGCAATCAATGGGGCAAAACACACCAAAAGATTATGATGATGGATGGCTCAAATTCTCACAAAGGTAAACTTATCACTTTCAAATTGAGCTTTCAAAACTATCATGACATGTAGAGGAAAAACAAGGATTTCAAATCACAAAATGTCAAGAGACTTTTATTTTCAGAACAATTACCCATTTCTTGAACATATCCTATAATTCAAAGAAAAATATGCAAAGTTGTACATGCAAACAGAATTGACCTAAAATATTAAACTAGAAACCCCACAAAACTAACAAAACTAACAAATTTAACACAAACAAAACTAACAAAACTAGCAAAACCAAAACCAAAGAACACTCCCCCCCCCATACTTAAACAACACATTGTCCTCAATGTAGCACGATTAAAAGCAATTAAACCATCAAATAGAATCAGACAAATGTAATAAAAGTAAAGGAGGAGATAGGAAACGAAAAACTCCCTAAGTCATGGTGGAAAAGAAGTAAGCTGAAGTAAGGAGATCTTTTGAGCAAGGACAACCCCCAATGTGTAATTGGATGCATCGCACATTAGCTCAAATGGGGCTGTCCAATCAGGTGCCTGAATGATAAGGGTGGTAGTCAGTGCTCTTTTGAGGCAATGAAAGGCCTCTTTGCATTCATCATTAAAGTCAAACTCCACCTCCTTTTGCAACAAGTTGGATAGTGGAAGGGTTGCCTTGCTAAAATCTCTTATAAAGCGCATGTAGAATCCTGCATGACCAAGAAAAGATCGCACCTCTCACACGCAAGAGGGGTAAGGCAATTGTGAAATAACAAAATTTTTTGCAGGATCTACTTCAATGCCCTTATTGGAAATAATGTGGCCTAAAACTATACCTCGCTCAACCATAAAATGACATTTTTCAAAATTTAGAACAAGGTTAGTTTCCATGCATCTATTCAAAACCTTTTCTAGACTATCCAAACAAACATCAAAAGAGGATCCATATACAATGAAATCATCCATAAACACCTCTATGCAATTTTCTAAAAAATCACTAAAAATACTAATCATGCACCGCTGGAAGGTACCAGGGGCATTGCACAGGCCGAAAGGCATCCTCCTATAGGCAAAAGTGCCGAAGGGGCAGGTGAATGTGGTCTTTTCCTGATCCTCAGGAGCAATAGTGATTTGCATATAACCAGAAAAACCATCAAGGAAACAGTAGTGAGATTTACCTGCCAGGCGTTCAAGTATCTGGTCAATGAATGGCAGTGGAAAATGGTCCTTTTTGGTAACATGGTTCAGCCTCCTATAGTCGATGCAAACTCTCCAACTATTCTGCACCCGAGTAGGAATCAACTCCTCCTTCTCATTTTTTATCACGGTGAGGCCGGTTTTCTTCGGGACTACCTGGATGAGACTCACCCATTGGCTGTCGAACATAGGATAAATGATTCCAACTTGCAAAAGCTTGGTTACCTCCTTCTTCACTACATCAAGAATCACCGGGTTGAGTCTTCTTTGTGGCTGTCTTACTGGTTTAGCCCCATCCTCTAAATTTATTCGATGCATACATGTGGATGGGCTAATACCAGGAATGTCCGCCAAGGTCCAGCCTATAACCTTCTTATGCTTCTTGAGAACTGATAAAAACTTCTCTTCTTGCTCATCAGCAAGGGAGGCATATATAATTACTGGAAAACTTTTGCTATCATCCAAGTAAGCATATTTTAAATTGGATGGTAGAGGCTTCAATTCTGGTGTGGCCGGTTGGATAGTGGTAGAAAGAGATGGTTTCTCAGCCTATACCTCATAAAGAAAGTCAGAAGTATGTGTACCTCCTGAAACATGGTTAGTTGTATCTGACTTTATAAAATCAATCTCAAGAGGTAAAACATCAGACATGTAATCAATATCAAAATCAGATTCACTCTCAGCATCAAATTCAGACATATGATCAAGTACAAATACATATTCAATGCATGAAGAGTGACAGACATGCAGATTAGAATGAAGATCAGTCATGTATTCATCAACAATATGGTCAATTATTTCAACACGAAATACAAAAAGATCTTCAGATGGGTGTTTCATAGCATCAAGAATATTAAAATGAACAGTTATATCACCAAACTCCATAGATAGTGTGCCTGCATATACATCTATCATAATTCTAGCAGTTTTCATAAAAGGTCTGCCTAGAATAATGGGAACTGATCCTTTAGAAAATCCCTCCTCCATATTCAAAATATAAAAATCAACAGGGAAAATCAGTTCAGCAACTCTAACTAAGACATCCTCTATGAAACCAGTAGGATAGGCAACACTTCTATTAGCTAAATGAATTACCACATCAGTTGATTGCAAGGGACCAAGAGATAGAGAATTAAAAATAGACAGAGGCATCACACTAACAGAAGCTCCTAAATCTAGCATGGCATTGTCAAACTTATTGTTCCTTATAATACAAGGTATGTTGAATGTACCTGGATCTTTACATTTTTCAGGGATTTGAGGAACAAATTTACCAATCAATGCGGAGACAATTCTGCCCATACTAATTCTTTCACTTCCTTTAAGCTTTCGCTTATTAGTGCACAGCTCCTTCAAGAATTTAGCATATCTTGGAATTTGCTTTATTGCATCTAGCAGATGTATGTTTACCTCTACTTTTCTAAATGTTTCCAAGATCTCTTTCTCTGCCTCTTCCATTTTTTTGTTGGAAATTGCTCTTGAAGGGAATGGAAGAGGGATATGTTGCTTCTGTAAATCAGAATTACCAGTGGAAGATTCACCTGCATAGAAATTGTTAGGTAACTTACTCTTTAAATTTTTGTCATCATCTTTTTCTGGAGTAGAGTGAAGTTGGGCAGGTTCATTTGCGGATGAGGAAGATGTTGCTGGTTGAGGTCCTTGACACTGTTTTCCTGACCACAATGTAATGGCACTCACATTTTTTGGATTCTGGACAGATTGAGAAGGTAATCTGTCAGAATTTTGGGACAGTTGTTGATTTAACTGTACAGCCAATTGTCCCATCTGATTAGTTAAGCTCTGAATGGAGGCTCTGGTCTCTTGTTGAAATTGCATATTCTGGATGGTCATTTGCCTCACTAACTCTTCTAAGGAAGGTTGAGGAGGAGCCTCAGTTGCTTGTTGTCTTTGTTGTGACTGCAGCTGCTGTTGCTGCATTGGAGGAGGAACATATGGTTTGCTTGGACTAGCAGCATTATGAAAAAGAGGGACAGGCTATTGTTGTTGTGGAGGACTTGTCCATCTCAGATTTGGATGATTCCTCCAACCTGGATTGTATCTATTGCTTGAAAGGTCATAATTATTCTGCTATTGTTGGTTTTGCTGCTGAGGGAGTCTATTATAAATGTTTGCAGCATAAGCTTCAGGTTGCTCATTGACTCCAGATTGCTGCAAAGAAGGACAGAGATCTGTATGGTGATCTGCAGAAGAACATAGACCACATACTCTTGCAACAGGTGTAGATTTCTTATTCATGGCAAGCTGAGTTACTTGGTTGACCAAGGCATCAAGTTTTCCTTCAATCTTTTTATTTTCAGTAGATGAAGATGAATCTGTGGCCACCTCATGGACTCATCTAAGAACAATAGCATCATTTCTTGCACTGAATTGTTGGGAGTTAGAAGCCATCTTCTCAATCAAATTCCTAGCCTCAGTAGGAGTCATATCACCAAGAGCTCCACCACTGGCAGCATCAATCATACTCCTCTCCATGTTGCTAAGTCCCTCAAAGAAATATTGAAGAAGAAGTTGCTCAGAAATTTGGTGGTGAGGGCAGCTTGCACACAATTTCTTGAATCTTTCCCAGTACTCATACAAGCTTTCTCCACCAAGTTGCCTGATGCTTGAAATGTCTTTTCTGATGGCAGTGGTCCTAGATGCAGGGAAGAATTTCTCTAAGAACACCCTCTTAAGGTCATCCTAGCTGAAAATAGACCTGGGAGCAAGGTAGTATAGCCAATCTTTTGCCACTTCCTCCAGAGAATAAGGAAAAGCCTTTAGAAAGATATGATCTTCTAGGATATCAGGGGGCTTCATGGTGAAACAAACAATATGGAACTCCTTAAGATGCTTATAAGGATCTTCACCTGCAAGACCATGAAACTTGGGCATCAAATGTATTAGTCCAGTCTTGAGAACATATGGAACACCCTCATCAGGATATTGAATGCACAAGCTTTCACAAGTGAAATCAGGTGCAGCCATCTCTCTAAGAGTCCTCTCACGAGGTGGAGGTTGAGCCATGTTCTCAGTATAAAAATTAGTAGTGAAATGCTTAAAATCAGAATATTCAGAATCACTAGCAACTGAATACTCAGAATGCTCAAAATGCACAGAATGATCAGGATGCACACTATGCCTAACTAATCTATGAAAGGTTCTATCTATTTCAAGATCAAAGGGTTGTAAATTGCCTGGATTGCCCCTAGTCATGCACTATATGCAGCAAATAATGTGTTTCTCAACAAGCACCTAACAAGGGGGTAAAACTACAACTATACTCAAATGATATCAAAATGAGCTGAGATTTTGTGAGGAACACCCTAAAATCATGAAAAGATAGCACAAAAATTTTCAAACAAAAATTCAAAGTCTAACTATGAAAACTACCTAAGCAAAGTTTAGAAAAATAGGACAATAATACTTAAAAAATAAAAAAAAAAACTTAGTAAACGGCTGATTTTTGAAGTTTGGGAGTTCCCAACCAACTTCAGAAGTTTGCCATGGTATGGGAAATTTTTTTCTACCCCAAATGCATATATAATAATAGTTATTCTGATAGCCGGAGCAAAAGTTATGGTCGTTTGAAGTTTTGCTAAACACAAGTTCTCAATTTTTTTTGAATCTCTCAAATCCAGCCACACCAAGTGTTCTTGGTATTTTTCACACAAAATATGAATCAAAATAACCTACCACACAAAAATTCAGCTAAAAATAACAACCCTAACCATCAAAACAAAAATCGCCAATTAAATTGTAAACAATCATCGCTAATGTAATGCTGTGTGAACAGTAACACAAAATCAGTCTCTAATTTCGTCGATATGCACTATTCATGGCAAAACATAAAACTGAAACATGGGAAACGCTGAACAAGGGGTACTACTAAATTGCAAAACAGAACATCAAATAAAACAGAACAACGCACTAACACAACATACTAATACCACACTAACACGACACAAACACACTAAACGAAAGAAGTAAACGTAAAACAACTAAACATAAAACACGAATCACTAGCTATTATGAACCTTTGGATCACTGCTCCCCGGCAACAGCGCCAAATTTGATCGAGGCCGTACCCGAATCAAATAAACATTAAAATGTAGTAACTAGGAAGTGATCCTAGGTCATCTCCCAACGAGCAATGATAAACCAAATGTTCATAATAGATAGTAGGAAAATATTAACGAATTGGGGGGGGGGGGGGTTGTTGTTTTTGTAAATTAAATAGCGAATAGATGTGAATTTGAAAATAGCAGAATTAAAACATGTTGCTTCCCCTTGATTCACAAGCAAGTCTCTTATCCTAGGTTACGAGAGTTTATCCTTTATCAGTTCAACCACTTAATCCAACCCTAAATTAAATTACTAAGCGAAATTTAACATAAGACATTCATTATGTGATTAAGCAACACATACACCAATTAATCATGAACGATCATTAAGCATGAACGTAAATTAAGCGCAGAGACAATTAATCAAGCACTAAGCATGCATGAATTAATGGCAACAAATTCTAAGTAATTAGTGAAAAGGAAAAACTGAACAGAATTTAATAATAATAATAGAACCTCAAAGAGAACTGTAAGTGTAATTGCTGTTACACTTAACTTAAATAGTTTTCGACCAACTCTCTTAGCGAGTCAGCGCGCTAAGCGAGTGAGAGAGACGTTTGGGTTTCTCAAATTTCTCGCTTAGCGGGCCGACATGTTGAGCCCAGTTTTAAAATTCAATTTTTTTTATACTGGGCTTAGCGCAAATCATTGCGCTTAGCAAGTTATGCAGATGTTAATTCCTGCAACTCTCGCTAAGCTGGGCTCAGGGCTGGCTTAGAGAATTTAATGCATCATGTATACAGAGGGGTGCATGTGCTTAGCGAGTGGTTGCTCGCTTAGCACTATTCAGGCCGCATGGAATTGGGCTCAGTGTGAATGGGCCGCGCTTAGCTCAACTAAACCAATGAAAGGCCGAATTGAATAGGGCTCAGCGCAGGTATACTGCACTTAGCGAGCAAGCATGATGCGCTTAGTGAGTTAGACACTTGCTTGGCCCAATTCAAGCCGAACTGAATTAGGCTTAGCTCACTCATGGCCCGCTTAGCATGCCCAATCAGCTTGAGAAACAAGGATTTGAGCGCTCAGTGCCATCAATACTTGCTTAGCGCACTAAAGTGATGCGCTCTGCGCGAGTTATGCGCTTAGCGAGTGGACTGTTCTAAAAACAAATTTCTAAGTTATTTTCAGTCCACTTCCTCCTGAAGTTTAAAACAAACCCCAATATCTATAATTCAGTACAAGCTGATATTCCCCTTTTCAATCATCATTAAGCAAGTTCCAACTTATGCAATGCAAGAAAAACAAAGTGAAAGAAATCAGAACTGGGTTGCCTCCCAGGAAGCTCTCTTTTAACGTCATTAGCTTGACACATATACCTCAATGGGTGATATCATATTTGGCCCTCACCTTCAGGACCTCATTTTCAACCTCCTTCACCTACAAGCAAACATTTTGATCTGGCACAGGCTTGTCTTATTCAAATAAATCAAAATTGATCCTCTGATCTTCAAAGCCCATTTCCAGTTTCTTTCTTCCTATGTCAACTACACAACTTGCACTTAACATAAATGGCCTTCCCAAGATTAAGGGAATGTCATTATCTTCACAGATATCCATTACAACAAAGTTTGCTGGGAAGGTAAAATGTTTTACTCTGACCAAAACATCTTCAATGACTCCATATGGTCTGGTGATGGAGCGGTCAACCAATTGTAAAGTCATCCTAGTAGGCATGATTTCCAACTCTCCCAATCTTCTGCACATGAAGAGTGGCATTAGATTGATATTGGCTCCCAAGTCAATGAGAGTTTTTCCCACTGTGACTTCACCTATTGAGCAAAGAATGGTCACACTCCCAGGGTCTTTGTGCTTCGGTGGAAGGATTTTCTGGATCGCAACACTGCAATTACCCTCGACAACTATATTTTCCTGATGAATGTACTTGTGCTTCCTTGTCAACATGTCTTTTAGAAATTTAGAGTAGAGCGACATTTGTTGTAGAGCTTCTCCAAAAGGCATAGTAATTTCCAGTTTCTTGAAAATATCAAGGAATCTCGCCAGATGGTGTTCCTTGTCTTTCTTGGAAGGTACCAAAGGGTATGGCACCTCTTTTCCCTCATCAGAAGCTACTTCCTTTCTTTTCTCTCTTGCTAACTCACTCTTACTTTTTTTCTTCTCATCATTTTTTTCAATTTTTTCATTTTTCTCTTTTTATTTTTCTTTTTCTTTTTCTCTCTCATTTTCCTTTTCTCTATCACTCTTTATTTTCCTCTCACTAATAGTTATTGGTGTCTCCCTCTTTTGTTTCTCATCATCTTCCACCTCAATAACATCCTCCACAACAACTGGTTCCTTTACAGTAACCTCACCCTCATTCTCAGCTAACACAGGCCTTCTGCTTCTGGTCATTACAGCTTTGCATTCCTCTTTGGGATTTTTCTCAATGTTTGCCCCAAAACTGCTTGATGACTTCTCTGTAATTTACTTAGCTAACTGTCCCACCTGGACCTCAAGGTTCTGGATGGCTGACTCCATGCTCTTGTGGTTAGACATTGTGACTTGCATAAATTGAGTGAGAGTCTCCTCCAGCTTTGTAGTCCTCTCATAAAGATTTGGCCCTTACTGTAGTGGCCTGTTCGAAGGTTCACCCTGGTCTTTGTTGAATTGATTGCCAGGGTGTGATCTCCATTGCCCTTGCTGATTGTAGGGACCTTGCTGGAAACCTGAAAATCCTCCTTGGTTGTATCCTTGCCTCTACTGATTTCCCATGTAATTAACTTCCTGAGTATGCTCTTCAATGGAAATGCAATGGCCTGATTCATGAGCACCACCACAAATGGTATAACCTGCAACCTGGAAAATAGAAGAATGTGAAGGTTGACTAGTAGACAGTCTAGTTGGCAACTTACTAAGTGTTTTTGTTAAGACTTCAAGTTGCTTAGAGAGCAACTTATTTTGTACCAACAAAGCATCCTGTGATGATAACCCCAATAAGCTTTTCTTGGTGGGTTGGTGCACTCTATCACGCAGGATAACATGATCACTAGTAGACATATTCTCAATCAATTCAGTTGCCTCTTTAGGGGTTTTCATCTTTATCTTCCCTCCTGCTGAAGCATCTAACAACTGCTTAGATTGTGGTCTCAACCCATCTATAAACATGTTCAATAGAATTGGCTCAGAGAACCCATGAGTGGGAGTCTTTCGTAACAAACCACGAAATCTCTCCAATGCTTCATTCAAGGACTCATCAGGGAACTGGTGGAATGATGAAATAACAGCCTTCCCTTCTGCAGTCTTTGACTCGGGGAAGTATTTCTTCAAAAAATTTTCAACAACTTCCTCCCACGTCTTCAGACTGTTTCCTTTGAATGAATGGAACCACCTCTTGGCTTCTCCTGCAAAAGAAAATGAAAATAAGTTGAGTCTGATGGCATCGTCCGATACTCCCGCAATCTTTATGGTGTTACAAATCTCTATGTATGTTGCTAAGTGTGCGTAAGGGTCCTCGTTTGGTAATCCATGAAATAGGTTCCCTGTATCAGATGAATCATAGAATAAGGATAGTTTATATTATGTGCTTGGACTTCTGGCCGTGCAATACTTGTAAAGAATTGTGGCACAGAACTACTGGAGTAATCTTCAAGGGTAACCCTGTGTTGATGTTCTTCAGCCATGACAGAGGCTTCTGGTAAATCTGTAAGGAGGTAAGTGTCTCCTCCAAGAGGTTAGCTAAGAAGGAAAGACATTTTGAAATAAAGAAAAATATTAAAGAAATTTCCCCTCTTAGACAACCTCCACATTTTCTCATTTGTAAAAAGACACTTGTTAGCCTTACCACACCTCTTGGGCTTGAGTTTATTCCTTAAGTAAAAGTGTTGTTGGATGAGGGTTTGGTTCGTAAGAGCTTAAATCCTTGAGCTTTGTTGGTGCCAAAAATACGTATTATTAGGCACCAAATCCCTAAAATAGGTGGTATGATTAATGTTTTGAGTGGTGCATGTTGGATCAAGTGGCCTCAGAATAATTAAGAAGGGGGGGGGGTTGAATTAATTATTAATGTACCTTGACTAATTAAAACTTATCCTTCTTAATGTTACTAGATTAAATTAGGCTTTACTAACAAGATATGTAACTTAAACAAAAGTAAAGTGTAAAAGTAAAGTACACAACGAAAATTAAAAAGTGTAGGGAAGAAGAAGACAAACACAAGAATTTTATACTAGTTCGGCAACAACCCATGCCTACATCCAGTCCCCAAGCAACCACCGGTTCTTGAGATTTCTTTCAACCTTGTAAAATCCTTTACAAGCAAAGATCCACAAGGGATGTACCCTCCCTTGTTCTCTTTGAACAACCAAGTGGATGTACCCTCCACTTGAACTGATCCACAAGAGATGTACCCTCTACTTGTACCACAAAGGATGTACCCTCCAAAGTGTTAAGACAAAGAATTCTCAGGCGGTTAGTCCTTTGAATCTTTGTAAGGGGAAACAAAAGATATCTCAGGTGGTTAGTCCTTTGAAATCTTTTGTTTAAGGGAAAAGGAAGAATCAAAAGAATTCTCAGGCGGTTAGTCCTTTGAATTCTCTTGGAAAGGGAGAAGGGAGACACAAAAGAATTCAGGCGGTTAGTCCCTCTATTCTTTTGGAAAAGGGAGAAGAGAGACACAAAAAGAATTCAGGCGATGAGTCCTTGTTGAATTCTTTTTGGCAAAGGGAGAAGAGAATGAAAAGATATAGCACACTTTTGTTTTCTGCTGAATTTTCACTTGCAGAAGAACAAGGTTTGGAAAACAGAAAACTTAGAAAGCTTTTTGGAAAAGGAAGAAGAAGAAAGATGAGTAGGAAAGAATCGTAAAGGTTATAAAGGTTTAAAGGTTTCTCAAAAAGTTGTTCAAGAAGTTGTTGTAAATGCAAGTCAAGTTCTTGCTTTTATAGACTCTTCATGTATGGTCAAGAAAACCATTGGAAGAGTTATAACCTTGAGAAAATCATGTCAAGAGTTATATCTCTTGAGCTTTTATTCAAAACTTGTCACTGGTAATCGATTACCATAATCATGTAATCAATTACACAAGGCATTTTATGAAAAGATGTGACTCTTCTCAATTGAATTTGAATTTCAATGTTCAGATACACTGGTAATCGATTACCAATATATTGTAATCGATTACACCATTTAAAAATCATTTGGAACGTTGCAAATTCAGTTAAATTTTTTTTGAAATCAAATTTTATCATTAGTAATCGATTACAGGAAACTGGTAATCGATTACCAGAGAGTAAATACTCTGGTAACTTAGAAAAATTTGAGAAAACTCTTTTGTAAAACAAAATTGTGCTATGTTTGGTTTTTGAAAAATCCTTTTCAATACTTCCCTTGTGAAGTCTTGACTTGTTGCTTCTTGATTTCTTCTCTTGATTCTTGATTCTTCTTGATGTCTTTTCTTGAATCTTGAAATCAACTTCTCTTGAATCTTGAATCTTCTAGATTTCTTCTAATGAATCTTGAAATTAATCTTGATCTTGAACTTGTTGACTCAATCTTGAAATCATTCTTTTGGGCTTTTTGTCATCATCAAAACTACTTGATTCATAATCATGAAGCTTGCTTCTACAATCTCCCCCTTTTTGATGATGACAACCCTGAAATCAAGAAACACATACACATTTTTTTTCCTAGTCGATCACTCACTTAATTCTCCATATTCTCCCCCTTTGTTTTTGAGTTTAAGATTCACTTGAAATTAAGTTATTTAATTATATGATTTCTTGATTTAATCCCTATTTTCTCTCCCCCTTTGGCTTCAATAAAAAGCCAAAGTCTGTAAAAAATATAAAAACATACATAAATGACTAATCATACAAGAGAATAGAAAAGAATCAAACAAGATAACTTAACCATTCATCGAAATAGAAAGATAATACTTTATAATATGTCATATAATCCAGAAAGTCATTCATAATAACCAAATAAAACTACTAATGCAGGAAGAAAAAATGCTAGTAAGTGTTTTTAAGACATAGCCAAATACACGGCTTGAAATCAAAGTACTAATAATACTAAAAATTAATAAAATCTAAGATGATGGTGGTGGTGGTGGTGGTAGATCAAAGCATGTGCGAATGAAAGTGACATCTCCTTCAACCTTGGTGATCCTTGAGTCCATCTCGTCAAATCGCATGCCCACTTATTGTTCCAAAGCATCAAACCTTTAACCAACATAGGTTTGAAGTCCATCAAACCTGTCCCAAATACTCTGAAGGAGAGAGGAATCCTATCCTATTGGTAAGTGTCCTTCATCATCATTGGGTTGAGCACCCTTTTTTACCCAAGAGCCATCACGCTCTTTGCGGTAACCAAAAGTTGCAATCACAACAGCACCGATCAAGAAGGATCTCTTGATTGGAACATAAGGTTCATAATCAAGAGGGATGTTAAAGTGTTGAAGGAAAAGAGTGACTAGATGAGGATAGGGCAAAGGAGCATTTAATCACAATGCCTTATGCATGCGATACCGGACTAGGTGTGCCCAATCAATTTGTCGACCATTATGGAAAGCCCACATAACTATAAGATCTTCTTCAGAAACCTGTGCTAGGTTTGAAGATCTTGGAAGTAAAATACAAACAATAAGATAGTGAAGGATGCGGTTTTCAAAAGCCAATGAACCGACAAGCAGCCTTCCGGTCATATTCGCTTGGTTGGTGCAAACCAACTGGCGGGCATCATGCACAGAGAAATCAAATTTCCAATCATCATTTAGTGCACCTTCAAATGGTACACCTTCACTAGATAATTGGGTCAAGTCATAGAATAGGGATTGGTCAATGACCATTTTTATCCCAAAAACCTCAGAAATCAAAGTGCTTTCTTGAATTTCGAGGTTAGAATAAAAAGCTTTAACTAATTCAGAATAAACAGGCAATTTCAAAGACATAAAAGGAATGCGATTTGAGTTCTGAAATGCCTAAATGCATTCAAAACTCTCATTGGAAAAGAAATCCATGTCTATGAACTTAGGATCGATAATGGAATGAGAGGAGAAAAGGTTTGTGAATTGTATCCATTGTTCTTCTTATGAGAACAACAAGGAAGAGGAAATGGAGGAGGGAATCTGTGTTTCCTGAGCCTCGGAGTGCCGTTGGCTTCGACTCGAAGAACCCTTGCGCTTTTTTGATGGTTTCGCCATTTGAGGGAGTTATTTGAAATTTCAATCGGTTGAAGTGAAAGAGAATGAAAAAAGAAGAATTTTGAGCTTTGTGGGACTTGATTTGGACAAGAAATAAGCAAGATATGACAGAAATATGAATTGGGAACAAGGGTTCATGAGAGGAATGAAGGGTTGCAGATTTCTGATTTTGAAATCTGAATTTATAGGAGTAGGGATGCGTTGTAATCGATTACAGCATTTGGTAATCGATTACACTCTTCCTGACTGTCTGTTATCGATTACACTATTGTAGTAATCGATTACCAAAGAGCATTTTAGTCAAACTAAATGCTGAATGACTCTTAAGGGAAAAATGAATTTGAATGAAAATCAAAATACTTTTTAAAAAATAAATATATATAACATTAAATTTTTGAAAACACTTTATGAAAGAACCTTAAGCAAGTAATTCACATATCACATTCAAAATCATGCATGATCATTTAAAAAAAAATTAGTCATGTATATATTCAATTATATCAAAATCAACACAAGTATTGAAGAATAAAGATCATAGACATTATCAAATATTTAAAAAGAAACTTCATGCTTTGAGAAAGAAAATTAACTCAATAAAAACATATAAAACACATACTCACAATTTCAATCAATCAAGACAAACAAATAAAATTTTGTTAGTCATCATATAACAAGTTAATTGAAAGGAAAGTTTCAACCAAATTAATTTAAAAGAGAATGGTTTTGATGTTACCTTTTTCATGATTTAAGTGCCTAGATCTTCAAAGATGGAAGTTATACTTTTGCTTTTTGCTTAATCTTCTTGAGAGATGTTCTCATCGCTCTCATAGTCCTTGGTTAGAAGGTTGATCTCCTTCTCTGAACCATTGGATGAGTCATTGTCATCCCATGCAATGTAAGCCTTCTTGGTCCTTCTTTCTTCATACCTTTTCTTATCACTCTTCTCAGGCCATTCCTCATTTGAGGGATAATTTGCTTTGATGTGACCAAGTTGGTTGCATTTGTAGAATCTAAGAATTTGGGAGTCTTCTTGACATCTTTTTCCATTGTTGAAGTTTTGATGCCTCTCGATTCTTCTCTTCTTGACAAATTTTTGAAACTTCTTCACAAAGAGTGAGAAGTCTTCTTCATCTTCTGATTCTTCATCTTCATTTTCCTCTTGCATTGATGAGGAGGCTTTAAGTGCTATGCTTCTTTTCTTTTTATCATTTTCTTTATTTTGATTAAGTCGTTGAAGTTCCATTTCATGTTCCTGCAATTTGCCAAACAAAGTGGTAAGAGACATAGAAGAAAGATCTTTACTTTCAGAAATGACAGTTACCTTGGGCTTCCATTCCCTACTTAAGCATCTCAAAACTTTATTAATTAAATCTTCATTAGGAAAGGTTTTTCCTAAGGAGGCAAGATGATTGACTATATGTGTGAATCTTTTCTGCATACTTTGGATGTTCTCATTAGGGTTCATCCTAAATAATTCATATTCATGTGTAAGGGTATTGACTCTAGATCTTTTTACATCAGTGGTGCCTTCATGAGTAAG
This sequence comes from Glycine max, assembly GCF_000004515.6. Lineage (NCBI taxonomy): Eukaryota > Viridiplantae > Streptophyta > Magnoliopsida > Fabales > Fabaceae > Glycine > Glycine max. The sequence goes on along the minus strand of NC_016088.4, from coordinate 36,931,945 downwards.
TTGTAGTGTATCACACATCTCCTTGGCATTTGAACAGTTTGACACTCTAAAATATTCATCTATTCCTAGAGCAGAAGTGATGATATTTTGGGATTTAAGATTGTATTGAATTTTTCTCCTATCTTCCTCAGACCATTGATCTCTAGGCTTTTCTAAAGCACTCACATTGGTTTCACAAGTACTTTCGTTTACTATGGTAGGGATGAAAGGTCCTAACTCTATTGCTTCCCAAATGTTGTAGTCTATGGCTTGAATGAAAATCTGCATACGGGTTTTCCAATAGTGGTAACCCTCACCATTAAAGATAGGTGGCCTATGGATGGAGTTTCCTTCCGGAAACAGAAAATTTGAGGAGGCCATGAATCAAAGAATAAGGATAGTTTATATTATGTGCTTGGACTTCTGGCCGTGCAATACTTGTAAAGAATTGCGGCACAGAACTACTGGAGTAATCTTCAAGGGTAACCCTGTGTTGATGTTCTTCAGCCATGACAGAGGCTTCTGGTAAATCTGTAAAGAGGTAAGTGTCTCCTCCAAGAGGTTAGCTAAGAAGGAAAGACATTTTGAAATAAAGAAAAATATTAAAGAAATTTCCCCTCTTAGGCAACCTCCACATTTTCTCATTTGTAAAAAGATACTTGTTAGCCTTACCACACCTCTTGGGCTTGAGTTTATTCCTCAAGTAAAGGTGTTGTTGCATGAGGGTTTGGTTCGTAAGAGCTTAAATCCTTGAGCTTTGTTGGTGCCAAAAATATGTATTATTAGGCACCAAATCCCTAAAATAGGTGGTATGATGAATGTTTTGAGTGGTCCAACCCTCTTTTGTAAAATCACTCGTCCACCCTACATCTTCATGATTTGTGTACATAGGGACTCATTAGGTAGGTATGCTCTTCTTTTTAGTTTCAATACAAACTTAGGTACTCATATGGGACACCTTAGGCTTGTCATACTTTTTTATAGGAATAATCAACATGAAAATACAGTAAAGGGTATGTTTTATTGCATTACTTTTCTTAATTTTTTAAATAGTGATCAAGGGGTTCCCATGAACCCTAAGAGAATAAAGGTCATTCCTGAGTGGCCCACTCCACCAAGTATAAGAAAAATTTGGGGCTTCCATGACTTAACAAAACTTTTACAAAAGGTTTGTCCCATATTTTTCTATACTTGTAGCACCACTCATTGAGTTGGTGAGGAACCATGTTCCTTCATGGGAAGATGCCCAAGAAATGGGTTTTCAGATCTTACCTTACTTCAACATACCAAACACCACTAATATATATGTTTTTGTTCTTTTTACAGGTGTTGAGGAAAAAAGCCCAGAGTTTCAAGAACCTTAGGTTTTGAGGTCAAATCCTTTTGAAGGGGGAGGGAATGATGCAATCCTACCCCATAAGGGCATTGGATAGAAGACTCTAAGTAGATTGGGTCAGAGATGCAAGAAAAGGCCCTAAGGTTCTCATGAGCCTTAGGGTAGATTTCAGGCCCATGGGCTAAGTATGAGCCCACTTATCTTTCTACATATTAGATTAAGGTTTCATTATTTTTGGGCCTTGTATTTAGGGCTCCATAATGTAGGGAGGGTACCCTAGAAATGTAGGATTTTTCAGCCCTTGAATTTTAGGGCACTTAGACTAGTTTTTGTATTAGGGGTAGCTTTGTAATTTCATATGTACTAAGTGAATATTTGATGTGTGTGTTGGGAAATAAATTTAATGGAATTGGGAGAAGCTCAATCCAATTAAATTTTAGGGGGGGAGGTGAGCATTTGCTTGCTACACCCCATTGTCATATCATATAGTCACACTTTGTGCATGTCCTTGATGCTTTACATGCCTCACGACACCTAAGCACAGTTAGTGGAGAATCTTGGACTTGATCTTGGATTAGTGGGCTGAACCATAGCTAAAATTTAATAATCATAATTAGTGAAATTTGAATAGAAATTCAAATTTACCTCCAATTTTGTGTGACACGTAGAGGCCATGTGTGTGCATTTTTTCAACTTTGATCATTTGAAAAATTACACTTCAAAGTTCAGACCTCAATTGAGCCACAAAATTTTGTGCTCCTTCTCTTCCTCTTCCTCCACTCATCTTCTTCTTCCTTCAAGCTCTTATCCATGGCTTCCTATGGTGGTGAGCTTCTTCTTGAGTCATCTTCTCCTTGAAGTGGCATTTCCAATCATCTTTCTTCCTTCTCCATTCCGCTGCCATGATCTTCAAGAAGCAAGGGACTCCATTGATGAAGAAGATCCAAGGCTTACAAGCTCCACATGGAGCTACATCACAACCTATCCTTCGGCGGGAGGGCGATGCGAGACTCACTGGTGCGTCTTCCAAGGAAGGAAAATGCACGGAGTCGCCACCAACGTTTATTTGAGGAAAAAGTTAGAGAAAACCAAAAGGGATCTATGAATGTTAAGAATAAAAGGGTTCAAGAGTTGTTTACGTGTGGGAAGATATTAGCACTCCATGCGTCCGTCACGATAACCTTTAATCAAATGTGCAAAATCATGACTTCAATATTTATTTTATTTTCCCTTTTTTTATGTTTTTTTTTATCTTTTTGGGGTCGACAAGGGCATGTGTCTTGCTCCTATGTATCCTCAATTGTGATGAGGAACTCATACATACATAGTTCTTTAGAGCAAGAAAGTTACGCGTACGGTTGATTTTAAACTTTTAAAAGGTTCATTTTAACCGATAAAAGTAAAAGAGACCGTTAAGACGTTGGACCTTTGAACAGATTCAAGCGATTTTTGTGGATGAAATCTTGTTTATGTACTGATTTTAACTTTGGTTTCTCTTGGTTACTTTCAAACTCATTAAAAGAGGACTTGTGAAGTAAATGATCGGTTGAATTTTTATTTTACAATGATTAAGTGAGATTACGACACAATTAATTGGTGGAAACTCGCTTTACAATGATAAAAATGAGATTACGACATAATTAATCGGTCAAAACTCGCTTTACCCAAAGAAATAAGATCACTGATGGTAGAAGAATAAAGATGAAGATGTGAAAAGCAAGAGTGGACCCCTAAGGGTGCATAGAATGAATTGACAACTTCAAAAATAAAAACTAACTGGTCGATGAATGAAGAATGATGAAGAATGGACAAAGAACGGTGAAGAACGATCACTGAATCAAACACAGAAACGTCTCAGAAGCGCCTCGGCCTCATTTTTTCTTCTTCTTTCTCCTTCTTCTCACTAATTTTACTCAAAATCTCTCAATATATGATGTTGGACCCTTCTCCTCAACCCCCTCACGCCTATTTATAGGAAATAAGGGGAGGAGTTTGCATAGTAGCTCGCCCAGGCGAGCTGCTTGCTTCCTCCAGAAGTAACCTTGCTCTCCTAGGCGAGCTGGTTACTTCAGCCTTAAGCTTTCTAGTGATCCCACGGGCTGAAAAATGCCCCAAAAGTGACTCTTTTGCCCTCGTTTGGGTATTTTTCATATTTCCTTCCAAAACGTCGAAAAACCTTACGGATTATGCGGCAATTGGTGTTAAGCAGCTCAATTCGGCTGGCAAGAATCCAAATGTTTGCAAATGATCATCCCCGGAAAAAAATAGGGTATGACAGTTGCCCCTCTTTACTTATCTTATATTGGAAATAAAAGGGAAGTAAAGATAAAGACACTAATTTCGTTCGAGCAATCTCACCATCCGACCGGCCACTAGCGGAAGCCCCAGCGGTGAAACCGGTCAAAAAAAGGACTATAAAAGGCATTAGGTATATCAATAAAAGACCTTGAAGTCTTGCAAAGTAGAGAGGGACATTGAAGTCTCAACAGAAGACTCTGATAGTCTTTGAAACAAAAGACTTTGATGGTCTTTGCAAATATGAAAAGGGCGGAAGACATTGATAGTCTCCGCAAGACAACAGACTTTGATAGCCTTGGAAAAGTAAAGAAAGCAAATGACCATGATTGTCTTCACATAATGACAGACTTTGATAGTCTTGAAAATGTAAAGAAAGCATGTGACCATGATTTCCTCCGCAAGCCAACAGACTTGATAGTCTCTGAGGAAAAGAAGACCATGATAGTCTTGGTCAAAAGACATTGAACTCTTCGAAAAAGAGGCAATTGACCTTGATTGTCTCTGCAGACCAACAGACTTGATAGTCTTAGAGGCAAATAAGACTGTGATAGTCTTGGTCGAAAGACATTGAAGTCTTCGAAAAGAGGTAGATGACCTTGATTATCTCTGCATGCCAACGGACTTGATAGTCTCGAAGGAAAAGAAGACTATGATAGTCTTGGTCGAAAGACATTGAAGTCTTCGAAAAGAGGCAGATGACCTTGATTGTCTCTGTAGGCCAACAGACTTGATAGTCTAGAAGGCAAAGAAGATTGTGATAGTCTTGGTCAAAAGACATTAAAGTCTTTGAAAAGAGGCAGATGACCTTGATTGTCTCTACAGGCCAACAGACTTGATAGTCTAGAAGGCAAAGAAGACTGTGATAGTCTTGGTCAAAAGACATTGAACTCTTCGAAAAAGAGGCAATTGACCTTGATTGTCTCTGCAGGCCAGCAGACTTGATAGTCTTTGAGGCAAAGAAGACTGTGATAGTCTTGGTCAAAAGACATTGAACTCTTCGAAAAAGAGGCAATTGACCTTGATTGTCTCTGCAGGCCAACAGACCTCTTAGTCTCAGAGGCAAATAAGACTGTGATAGTCTTGGTCGAAAGACATTGAAGTCTTTGAAAAGAGGTAGATGACCTTGATTATCTCTGCATGCCAACGAACTTGATAGTCTCGAAGGCAAAGAAGACTATGATAGTCTTGGTCGAAAGACATTGAAGTCTTCGAAAAGAGGCAGATGACCTTGATTGTCTCTGCAGGCCAAAAAACTTGATAGTCTAGAAGGCAAAGAAGACTGTGATAGTCTTGGTCGAAAGGCATTGAAGTCTTCGAAAAGAGGCAGATGACCTTGATTGTCTCTGCAGGCCAACAGACTTGATAGTCTAGGCAAAGAAGACAATGATAGTCTTGGTCGAAAGACATTGAAGTCTTCGAAAAGAGGCAAATGACCTTGATTGTCTCTACAGGGCAACGGACTTGATAGTCTCGAAATTTTATTTTACTAAAACGTGAACACACTCATATAAACAAAACCCCCAAATCGATCAGCACAACACATATTTCCGAAGAAAAATAATGTGACTATTGGGGAATGAAGGCATGCTGATAGAATTTCTCATAACCACAAATGAGATTTGGGACATTCGCATTTCATTTCTAAAAGAGCATTTAGAAGAAAACACTGGGTCCAATTGAAAAGAGGAAAACCGCTCAAAGTGTATAAAATCTCACACAGGCAAGTGTTTCATCCTAACTCCAAACTATAGTTGTGTCATGATTTGACTTTGTAAATCATTTCCCATCAAATCAAAGATAATATGCACAATCATGGATCGATAAGACTTTTAGGAATTTGGATTTTTGGTGGGAAATTTGGCTTTGGTCGTTCGGGTTTTTCCCCTTTTTGTTTCCTTTCCTCTTTGGTTCGTTGCGGAACAAAAGCAAACACAAAGATTTGGTTTGAAACTAAGCAGGTGACTACTTCGCATCTCCCTCAGGCTTTAAACCAGGTTACTGTTACCATTCTTTTTCCTTTTTTCTCTTTCGACAATTCTGCGCATTGTTCAGACATTGTCTGGGTCAAAGAACCTCTCTTTTTCTTTTCTTTCTTACTTTTCTATTTTCTTTTGTTTTTCTTCAATCTTTGATTGATTTTCTTTTATTTTCTTTTCTTTTCTCTTGATGCACATTTATAACCCAAGGTAAAGGAAGCTTCTCTTAGAAGATCCTTCTGTTCTTTCTTCCAAGGGTAAGGTTGGAAATTTCCGTCCTAGGTCAAGGTTCCTTGCCAAAAAGTGGACGTTCGGCTCAAAAGGCCGGCAAATGGCAGGACATGATGTATGTCGGGATGTCTGTTTAGCAGGTTGCTCGGGAATAAGGGAATGCCCCAAATCATTTCCACGACACGCATATGATGATGATGATTAGAAATTCATGCAAAATTGGTCTTAGCAGACATCTATGTGGAAACTTAAACATAAAGTTTTGTGGTCATGTAAACACTAAGGCTCAGGGTTTGTTTCCCCATTCAGATTGAACCAGTGTTTCAAAAATTGCTCTTTTATCAAGTTACGCACACATTCGAGTCCATTTTAGGCATTTCAGGAAAATCTTTCATTGTGTTCACCCTTCAGGTGCACATTTCTTTTTTTCAAAAACCTTTTGTTTTTCGATCCGTGAATTTTCCAAAGAAAATTGGCGGTCATTCTTTTTCAAAAGCGTGTTGCCTTTTTTTTAGTTTTCTTTCTTTGTTGTTTTGTTTATTTTTTTTTAGTTTTTATAGGAAAAATTTGTATCTGGGCAATGTTGTTTCCCGAGATTACACTTTATCAAAGGAACAAAAGGCATGTGAATGAAAAGAAAACAATACACAAGGCCCTTATTATTATTATTTTTTGTTTCAAACAAACCATCACAATGCAAATGCGACAATATGCTAGAAGCAGTAAAGTTAATCACAATGAGATAACAAACAACTGAAAGCAATAACATAAAGTCCAGTTTTATCGCAATGAGATAACAAATAACTAAAAGCAATAACATAAAGTACAATTTTACCGAAATGAGGTAACAAATAAAAACTGAAAGCAATAACATTAAATAAAAATGAAATCACAATTTTTGACGACCCCGGTCGTGTAACTCTGCCTCTTCAAGTGAAGAAATCCAGCACATTAGCCATATCATCATCCTCCTGAGCTCCCTCATCGTCCCTAGGGGCCCCTACGGGTCCTGTCCCTGTCTCAAAATCGGGCGCATCTTCAGGCCAGGCAAATGTGGCCCCGAATTGCTCGGGGGTAGGCCACAGGAAAGGACTGGTGTTCTGACTCTGCTAGTGCATAGTGTACCGATAGAAGGTCCTGTTTAGCTTCACCTGACCCTGTGATTAGCTGCCTGTTGGCTAGTCACATGCTGCATGTACCTGTGCATTTGAAGCTCTAACCTCCACAGGTGAGCGGAGATGGACCCCAGGGACGATGTCTCCTGTAGAGGGGGCGATAGTGCACCTACAACTGGCTACTGCTAGTCCTCCTCGTGCTTCTGCAGTGCCTGACCCTGCACCTGCCTAGGCATGCAATATTTCTCTATGAAAGCCCTGCTGATGGGGGCCCGGATAAGCTTGGTAGGATTGACCGGCACCCCATAGAATTGGTAAAGGCCTGTGATCAAAGCAGGAAACCCTAGGGCCCTGTTGGACTTCTCCGGGTCCACTGGGTGTCTAGGAGGCATGATCCCTACAAACTGATATATAGTGTCTAAGATAAACTAGACCACATGGATACTCACCTTAGTTAGGATGGCGTAGACTAGCTAACACTTCGGCAGGGGGAGGTCGGAATTATGGTCGTTGGGGAGAATGTTGTTGAGCAGCAACGTCATCCAAATCTGTGTGAGGGTGGTCATGATAGTGCACATGATCCGCACCCGTCTCTTGGCCACGCTTCGGGCAAAGTTCTACCCCAGAATGCACAACAACTGGCTGATGGCCTCCTTGTCGAACCCTGAGGCCTGACTCCTCCTCTGGCTAAACTCACAGTGCTGGCCCTCCTCCAAGACCAATGGATGTCCCAAAAACTGATTAATGGCATCCTCATCGAAGGGGATCCATTGGCCCCTCACCCAAGAGCGCTTGTCTTTGACTCCCTCCTCTGTAGGCCATGCGTTGGCATAAAACTCCATGACTATCTTTGGATCATACTTAGTCATGGGTGACACAAGCTGAGTCCATTGCCTCCTGGCAATTTCCTCCTAAAACTCGGCATACTCTCTGTCCCTCAACTGGACCCTCCTTTCCTTCAGGAACAACCATCCCTTAATTGCCTCAAATCGGCACTGGTGTTCCTCACTCTGGAACTTGTGTCCATCAAAATCCACGCCCACCTGTGAGGCCGCACTGGAACCCTCTCCAGCAGCATCTTTCCTTAACCTTTTAGCTGGAAGCTTCTTCAAAGCTGTCATACCCTAATTTCGTCCGGGGACCATTGTTTGGTGACATGCAACTTTCGTTTGATCACTTCGAGGTGCTTGGCACCCATCGTTAGGCAACTCGTGAAGTTCTGTGACATGCCGGAAATCAAAAGAAAAAATCGTTGCACAATTCGTTAGGTTCCATAACATTTCGGAAGTCAAAAAAAAGGGATGGTTGCGTAATCCGTAAAGTTTTGTGACATTACGGAAAGAAAACAAGTATCGTTACGTAATCCATAAGGTTCCGTAACGTTACGGAAAAAGAATCAGCAAAGAAGGGGGGTGAACTTATCGAGATAGGGGTGTAAATAGCAATTTGAATCTATGCCCTTCCGGAAAATTTTGGAAGTTGGGTTGCTTAAGGAGGAAGCAACTGGGCGGCAAGCTTCTCCACGTTTTGGAAAAATGGTTTCCGGGGCTTCCATGGCTTCCGTAATGCTTTTGTAAAATTTCCGAAAACCTTGGGTAAGCATATTCCACTTAACATTGGTGAAAGGGAAGAGAAAAAAAGATGAAAGTTAAGTCATATATGCTTCCGTAAGGCTTCCGTAACTTTTTCGTAAATTATGAAAGAAGGTGGGGTCAACTTATCAAGATAGGGGTCTAAATAGAAATTTGAGTCTAGGCCCTTCTGGAACATTTTGGAAGTTGGGTTGCTTAAGGAGGAAGCAACTGGGCGGCAAGCTCCTCCACGTTTTTGAAAAATGGTTTCTGGGGCTTTTGTGGCTTCCGTAATGCTTTCGTAAAATTTCCGAAAACCTTGGGTAAGCATATTCCACTTAACATTGGTGAAAGGGAAGAGAAAAAAGATGAAAATCAAATCTGAAACACTTCCATAAGGCTTCCGTAACTTTTCCGTAAAATACGAAAAGGGGGGTGAACTTAGTAATTCGGGTGCACTTAGAAATCTTCTACATTAAGTCTCTGGGCGGCAAGCACCTCCCTTTTTTCCTATAAATAGGGGAGGGGGGAGCTGTTTCAAAATGTTCAAGACCCCTTGGCTATGCATTTCGGCTATTTTGGGCAAAAAACACGTTTTCGTGAAGAAAAATTGAGTCGAAGTGCTTCCGTAACGCTTCTGAAAGCGATTCTGTGGAAATTCTTCATCGTTCTTTGTTGTTCTTCACCGTTCTTCGTTCTTCAATGGGTAAGTTTTCGAATCCGAGACTTTCCATTCATTTCTTGTTTTGTGTACTTCCACTTTAATTTCGTTTACTTTCAGCTTTCTTTTATTCCGTTTTTAACGTGCTTTAACCGTTTATTTAAGCCGTTTTCTCACCTAATAAATGATAAAATGAATTTCAACCGATCATTTGTGTTGTAATCTCGTTTAATCATTGTTAAAACAAAATCTAACCGATCGTTCACGTTGTAACCATAGTTAAACCAAAAAAAGGCAAAATAATAATTAAATAATCAAAATATCCTGAAAAATAATAATAAAATAATCAAAATATCTTCGAATAAAATAATCAAAAAAATTAATCGGACGTTTTTCTTTGGAAGTTTCCTTGAATGAATTGACTAATAACCAAAGTGAAACTAAGGCTAAAATCAACTCGCAAATCAAGTTTTGTCCGCAAAAATAAAAATAAAAACTTTTTTAAGGTCCAACGCGTTAAACGGTCCTCTTTGCTTTTATCGGTTAACATGGACCGTTCAAAAGCATAAAATCAACACATCACTTTAATGCCTTTTGCGAGAACTACGTAGGTCTGATTTTCTCTTTGATGGAGGATACGTAGGAGCAAAAGCCCCGCTTTTGTTGACCTCGTGAGATGGTTAGAGGTCCAACGCCTTAGCTTTCTCACCAAGTAAAATGGATCATTTTAAGGTCCAACGCCTTAAATGACCCCCTTCCAAGTAAAAAGAATCACTTGATTTGCCCCTTTTCAAAGAACTACATAGCTCTGATTTCCTTATCACAATTGAGGAATACGTAGGAGCAAGGGAAACACCCTTGTCGACCACAAAAAGATAAAAAATACAAAAAGGCATAAAAAGACATAAAAACATAAAAAAAGGAAAATAAAACAATTTGAAGTCATATTTTGCACACTTGATTAAAGGTTGTTGTCCTTTGTGACGGACGTGTGGGGTGCTAATACCTTCCCCGTACGTAAATACAACTCCCGAACCTTTCACTTAAAATTGGTAGACCACGTCTTTTCCGGTTTTTCTGACGTTTTCCTCAAATAAACGTTGGTGGCGACTCCGCACATATTCCTTTCTTGGAACACGCACCCGCGAGTCATGCGTCGCCCTCCCATCGAAGGGTAGGTTGCGACAGTTGGCGACTCCAGTGGGGACTATTTTTTGAGTTAGGCCATTTAATCTTGTGCAATGTTTTATCATGACATCCTCCTTTGTTGGTTTCCCTTTATTTTCCTTATGTTCTTGTGTATATAACTCTCTTATGCTTTTAGTGTGTTTTAAAAATGTATGCATGAGGTAAATATTTTCATTTGATGCACACAAACACCAATGCTATTTGCACACACGGTGATTTGAAAAAGGGCCCTATACCCGGGTTCGTGGGAACATAAGGAGTGAAGGTGAATCTTGTAGAAGCAAATGTCTTTGGTGTTTTGATGATGATCATGATGATTTGATGCAAATGATGCAAATGCGGCAAATGCGCTTTTCAAGTTTAAATTCAAGACAATGATTCAAGAATACAAGCCACAACATCAAGATGATCACTAGTATTTTAGGAAGGGAATTCCTAATTGATACAGCAAAAGGTTTGGCCAAGTAATTGAAGTTAAAAAGTGTTTTTCAAGAGATTTACTCTTTGGTAATCGATTACCAGAGGATGTAATCGATTACCAGTGGCTAAAAATGACTTACAACAGCTACTAAATATTTGAATTCAAATTTTAGACTATGTAATCAATTACACCATATTGGTAATCGATTATCAGCAGTTAATAAACGTTTTAATTCAAATATTAAAACCTGTAATCGATTACACAAATCCTGTAATCGATTACCAGAGGAGATTTTCAGAAAATAACTTCCAAGAGTCACATCTATTCAAATGGTTTATTAATGGCCATCAAAGGGCTATTTATATGTGACTTGGAAACACGAATTGTGAGAGAGTTTTCATTGCCCAAAAAGTTTTATCCTCTCAAAAGATTAAGAGAGTTTTTCTGAATTGAAATGTCTTATCCTCTCAAAGATTCCTTGGTCAAACACTTGCATACTCAATAAGGAATTGTGATTGATCTTCATTGTACAATCTATCTCTTTCAAGAGAGATTTCTTCTTCTCTTCTTCTTACTTCTGAAAAGGGATTAAGAGACCGAGGGTCTCTTGTTGTAAAGGATTCCTGAACACAAGGGAAGGGTTGTCCCTGTGTGGTTCAGACTTTGTAAAAGGAGTTTTACAAAGAGAGTGGAAAATCTCAAGTGGGTTGCTTGAGGACTGGACGTAGGCACGGGAAGTGGCCGAACCAGTATAAATCAAGTTTGCATTTCTCTCTTCCCTTAAACTTTTTTTATTTATTGCTATTTATCTTTGGCTTGAAAGAAGTTTATTTTGAATTGTCTTTTGAGTAATTCATGTTAAGGGTGCATTGTTAATCTAAAAAGAGAGAGTAAAATTTTAATTGGGGAATAGTTCTTGTTATCTTAATTCAACCCCCCCTTCTTAAGATAACTGAGGCCATTTGTCTAACAAATCTGTGATCATGCTAGGTCTCCGACTTGCTTGATTACAGTGAACCCTCATCTAGAGTTTTTCTCTTTGATGACATATTGTTACCAGTAGTCCCTACTGCTGCAATATGTTCTTCGAAGAGGATGATACCTCTAGAGACCATCAAGAGAGTTATGACCACCTTGGGGATTATCACTAAAAACCTTTTTAGCTCTCTCCCATATGGGTCCCTTGAATAGGGGCACGAAGTGGACACGCTGCGTGCCATTTTTCACACTGCCATGCATAAATGTCATGTACCTTTTTGCTTATATTTGTTTGTGAATATTGTCGTACTATGTACATCCCTGTGTTGTGCCTTTCGCATATGCATCATGCACGGGTTCTGTCTTGATCCCCTCTTTTTGGCAAACCAACGGAGGGTCCGTGTCACCTTCTTAAAAACATGCGTCGGGCACTATGCTACCCCAAGACGTTATATCTAAGAAGGAGACAATTTCCTAGGCTCGCGTATTCATAAATTGCATCCGTGTCATATGCATTTCTTCATGCATTCATCGATTCCACCCATGATAGATGTCGGAGTTTTGATTCGCACCGATTTTGTTCACTTTAGTAAAACATGGGATCAAGTCAAAAGCCTTCACTTAAAAAGAGGTTCTATCAAGTCAAGGTCAAGAGCCTAGGGATCACCAGTCTAAGAGAGTTAGGGCAGTTGATGGGTCAGCTCCAGCGGCAAGCTTTTTGCAAAGCTTACGGTAAAATCTGGGACCTAGTCGTGGTAGAAGTCTCCACAGAGGCCATTGCCTCCCTCGCCCAGTATTATGATCAGCCGTTGAGGTGCTTTACCTTTGGGGATTTCCAGCTATCACCCATGGTGGAAGAATTTGAAGAGATCCTAGGATGTCCTCTAGGGGGAAGGAAACCATACCTCTTCTCAGGGTTCTACCCCTCATTAGCCAAAATTTCTAAAATAGTCCAAATCTCGGCGCAAGAATTAGACCGCCAAAAGCAAGTCGAAAATGGGGTGGTTGGAATACCGAGAAAATATTTGGAGGCAAAAGCCAGAATCTTGGCAGGAAAAGGAGAATGGGCCCCGTTCATAGATATTCTCGCACTGTTGATCTTCGGAGGAGTCCTCTTTCCGAATGTGGATGGGTTGGTGGACCTAGCAGCGATCGACGCTTTTCTTGCCTATCATAACCACAAGGAAAGCCCGGTTGTCGCTATGCTAGCCGACTTATATGACACCTTCGACCGAAGATGTGAAAAGAGCATACAAGGATTGTTTGCTGTACTCCAGCTCTTTATGTATGGTTAAGTTTCGCACCTTTTTCGCCAAGAGGTGAGGCATGCTTGCCCGCTAGAAAGCCACCGTTCATGCACAGAGAAATGAGGGGCAAATTGGGACCAACTCTTAACAAACAAAGAAGGAGCATCTGTCAACTGGTTCCCTCGATGGAAGGAAGGAAGAACTGGAGTTCTTATTTCATGCGGAGGATTTCCAAATGTTCCCTTGATGGGGACGAGGGGTTGCATCAACTACAATCCCGTTCTTGCTATAAGACAACTTGGCTACCCTATGAGAGGGGCGCCACTAGAGGATGAGCTCGAGCCTGTCATTTCACGAGGCTTCAATAAGACCAACATGGAGACACTTCAGAAGGTCCGCAAGGCATGGGAGGTGTTGCAAAAGAAGGACAAGGAACTCTGGGGCAGTAACAATGGGCCCATCGGTGGCTATCGTAAGTGGTTAAAAGCCCACGTGCAAGGTTTGGATTGGCTCTCGAGTTTGAGAACCGCTAAAAGGGAGGAAGTTGAGGCACCGGAGGAAGACGAAGAGGTGCAGGCCCTTAGGATGGAACTCAAGCAAGCTCAAACAGTCAAAGAAAGGTTCAAATCAGCAGCTCTTAAAATCCAAAAGGAGAATGCCGAACTGAGAGATATAAATATAGCTACCACCAAGGCTTTGGAACAAGAGACCAAGAGGGCTTGTAGGGAAGAGCACGGCCGGAACAAGTTCCGAGGGGCTCTGTGGGGTAGCAACAGCGACCTTAAACTCCGAAGAGAGGAAAGGGACCAATCACGAGTAGACAGTTTGATCTTGAAAGATGAATTGAAGGCTTGCTCGAGGTCCAAAAGAAGTTTGTCTTAGCGGTTATGTGAGACAGAGACCAACATGTTAGCTATTATCACCAAGTACCAAGAAGAACTAAATCTAGCCGCGGCCCACGAGCATAGAGTGGCGGACGAGTATGCCCAAGTGTACGCAGAAAAGGAGGCTAGAGGAAGGGTGATCGACTCATTACATCAAGAGGCAACAATATGGATGGACCGATTCGCTCTTACCTTGAACGGGAGTCAAGAACTTCCCCGATTGCTAGCTAAGGCCAAAGCAATGGCGGACACCTATTTCGCCCTCGAGGAGATCCACGAACTTCTCGGCTATTGTCAACATATGATAGACTTAATGGCCCATATGATTAGAAACCTCTAGGAAGTTTGTATTGTCGCTCAGATCTTGACTAGTTATAACTTTCTGAATAAAATGAGTTTATCCCGTGTTTTTACTCCAAAGATCAGTGCGAATCAAATCACTCCCGCATTTCATATCTAGCATGCATTCATATCATGCATCGCATAAGCGTTTCTTCATGGCATCATAATGAACATATCGTTCCTGCAATTGTCCGTTATCATATTCCAACATCACATTTTGCATGAGTCATTGCATCATCATGCATATGCGTTCAACATACTTTTTGTTCTACAAACTGCATACCTTTTGTTTTCATGCATGATCCTTGCATTTTCCTCTACAAAACAAAAACAAAAGGGGAAGCATGAAAATTCACGATGCATTCTTAGTTGCATATATTCGGTACCATGAGCCAACCATGTTGGGATCATAAACCCGTTTCACTTAAAAACAAAATGATTGAACATGGTACCTAATGCATGGTTAACTAGGAAATGATGTTTCTTCGGGCATCTCAATTTCATAATTACATTTTCCATGCACCGCTTAAAGTATGCCCGAGTCATTCATCCCTATGAAAGGTTGTTGAAGTATTGGCGATCAGAATTGCTATTCCTTGGATTATAGGGTTGAATTAAGCTCACGCTTTTTCGAAAAAAGTTCATCAAGTCAAGTTGAAGTATGGAAGTAACCATCTTGCAAAAATGGGGGCAAAAGATGAATCGAGTTACATCGTTGCTTCGTCTACTGCCAAACACATTTAGGACTGTTGATGTCCTTGTTACTTCCAGTTTCACCTTGACAAAGATGTCATGGACCATGTTGAAAATCTAAATTGATTCAACCCTATGTCCTGCATAAAAATTCGCAATACTTCAACTTACATCATTCACATACATCCATGCTTTTCATTGGTTGCGTTGTTCATTACATTCTTTCCTTGAAAAAAGAAAAATGAACTTAATCATTTTTATAAAAAAGAAAAGAACACGCTTTACGGTGCCCTTATCGAACCTGTGCTAGAGCTAGAGTAATGGGTGAAGTAGAGGAGGTGCAAAAGCAAATGAAGGCCGACACGGAGGCCTTGAAAGAGAAAATGGCCACAATGATGGAGGCCATGATGAGCATAAAGGAGATAATGGAGGTCAGTGCGGCTTACCAAACCCGTGCTAGAGCTAGAGTAATGGGTGAAGAAGAGGAGGTGCAAGAGCAGATGAAGGCCGACATGGAGGCCATGAAAGAGTAAATGGCCACAATGGTGGAGGCCATGATGAGCATGAAGAAGATAATGGAAGCCAAAGCGATTACAGTTGCCGCTACCAGCGCTGTTGCTAAGGTGAACCCGATGCCCCCTTCTAATATCAACCAAATGAATCATCCAACCTCAGATGTGATGGGCAAAGATTTGGGAAGTATGGACGACCCCATGATGTGCAAATTCAAAACGAGCACACCTTCCCACCATATGGCTTGCCTCCCAACTATACACCATCCAATGTGGCATACATTCCCAATGAGGATGTCAATAACTCCGCTCCCATACTCATTGAAAGCCGACAACCTCATCATGCACATGTCTCTTAAACCGTGGGGGAGACACATGAGATGTCCCACCACAATCTAGCGGACTTTGAGCCTTGCCTCGGATATGCCACTGAAGGGCAAGCAGTTGGTGGTATACCCAGGCCAAACACTTTGAAGGGCCCTCAGTTTCGCCCACAACCACAACCCTTGCATTTTGCGGTGGGAAGAGCCCCACCTGCTATGGCTGAAAAGGGAAAGTTGGATCGTATAGAGGAAAGGCTCAAGGACATTGAAGGAGGCGAAGATTATGCCTTTGCTAACCTAGAAGAGTTGTTCCTAGTACCCGAATATGGTCATTCCCAAGTTCAAGGTGCCGGACTTTGACAAGTACAAGGGGACTACATGCTCCAAGAACCATCTAAAGATGTATTGTCGGAAGATGGGGGCATACGCAAAAGATGAGAAGCTGCCGATACATTTTTCTTAAGAAAGTCTTACTGGGACAATTGTCACCTGGTATACTAACTTAGGAACCTTCCTGAGTCAATTCTTGGAAAGACCTAATGGTTGCATTCATTGGGCAACATCAGTGCAATTCTTATATGGCTCCGGATAGGATGCAACTACAGAAAGTGTGCAAAAAAGGGGGCACGAATCTTTCAAAGAATACGCCCAAAGATGGAGAGACTTGGCAACTCAAGTAGCGCCCCCAATAACAGAGAAAGAGATTTTCACAATAATAGTAGACACGTTAGCGGTGTTCTACTATAAAATAATGGTGGGTTACACACCTTCAAGTTTTACAGATTTGGTCTTCGCCAGCGAAATGATCAAAGTAGGTATGAAAAGAGGAAAATTTAATAATCTTGCTTGGACGAATGAGAAAACTGGGGCAAATGAAGAGGGTGAGAATGAAGGAGAAACCCATGTTGCAACTTCCATTCCTACATGGCCAAACTTCCCACCAGCCCAACAATGTCATTACTCAGCCAATTACGAACCCTCTCCTTACCCACCACCCAGTTATCCTCAAAGGCTATCCCTAAATCAACCACAAAGCCTGTCTACCACACTTCCAATGACGAACACCACCTTTAGCACAAACCAAAACACCAACCAAGAAATGAATTTTGCAGCGAAAAAGCCTATAGAATTCACCCCAATTCCGATGTCCTATGCTGACTTGCTCCCATATCCACTCGATAATGCAATGGTAGCCATAACCCCTGCCAAGGTTCATCAACCTCCATTTCTCCGAGAATACGACTCGAACGCAACGTGTGCTTGTCATGGAGAAGCCTCGGGGCATTCCATTGAGCATTGTAGGGCCCTGAAGTGTAAGGTGCAAGGTCTAATTGATGCGATCTGGCTGAAATTTGAGGAGAATCGCGCGTAAATCCTGACATTGACAAGAGATGCCACACATGGGGAAATTTTGAAAGTTGTTGTTAGATGTCTCTAATGACTCATCAGGATTTTCAAGTTTATGCCATTATTGTAAACCACAATTACAAATGCTAAATAATGGATAAATTTGACATCCTTGTCTCTCTCATCCTTTCACAAACACATCTTGGCTTATTCAACTTCCACCGGAATGTGAGTGTAAGCCATTGGTTTGTTTGCTCAAAGTGACCTGCGCTCCTGAGTGTTGACTTCCAAGACCGTTCAATCAGAGATTACTCGTCCTGCACGTTGGTGGGGTGCCATAAACAATGGGTAAAGCAGAAAAGTTCAAAAAGAAAAAAAAGAAAAAAAGCATTTGATTGACTATGTTTTCAAGTAAAAATATAGACATTCATGTGACCTCATCTTATCATTCAAGAAGTTTTTTCTTTTTTAGAGAGAAGTGAGTTATAGAGAATAGGAGCCATTTGACTTAACCCGTCAACTGAAAAAATCCTTCAAATTATTTCTCGTCCTTGAAAAATTCTTTTTGCGAGAATCGATCGCCTCTTTCATTCTTCCTTGCTACAAGGTTGTGAAAACAAAACAACGATGGATACCTCAGAGCCCTACACTAGGGCAATGAAAGGCACCTTGCATAAATCTCAAGCGAACCTAGGGGTAAATTAGAAGTTCTCACCCAATAGGTTCCCAGCTACAAGGTCATGACGAAAGATAACGATTGGTACCTCAAAGCCTTACACTGGGGCAATAAGGGGCATCGTGCATGAGCCTCAAGTGAACATAGGGGCAGATCAAAAGTTCTCACCCGTCGATGTTTTTAAACACAAAAAAACGGGTGGGGGGGGGGGGACAAACCTTGGAATTTCTATGGATTGATTAAACGCCAAACGGCTCCATTGCCGTCACTCCAAAATGGTCAAGTGACTAAATCAAACAGAACAAACACTTTGAGGGAGTTCCCAGAAAGATTTGCAAAAGATAGGACAAGGTTGCATGAATTATCACCTCTTTCAAATGGATAGTCAATCTGTGTTTTCCAAAAAAAAAAAAAATCAAAATCACAAAATAGGGAAAGAATGTCATGAACATTGTACAACTTTCCATTACATTGCATTGTTTCATATAAAGTCCGCATTTACCAAATTTCATGACAAAGGTTGCATGCATCTGCATCCCTAAAATTCATGTTAACTGCATAAATTTCCTACATCTAATGTCCAATCTTTAGAATTTAGAATGACCGACCCTCTTAATGAGTCAATCTCTTGCTTTCTCATAAAGGCCGACCCTTGGGTACTAGTACCCTCACCTTTAGAGGACTGCACATCCTCACTTTCAGAGGACTATGTGTCCTCACCTTCAGAGGACTACACGTCCTCCCTCTCAGAGGACAATGCGTCCTCACCTTCAGAGGGCTACATGCCCTTGCCTTCAGAGGGCTACACGCCCTCACCTTCAGAGGACTACACATCCTCACCTTTAGAGGACTACACGTCCTTGCCTTCAGAGGGCTACACGCCCTCACCTTCAAAGGACTACACGTCCTCTCCTTTAGTGGGCTGGACGCCCTTGCCTTCAAAGGGTGACACGTCCTCGACTTTAGAGGGCTACATGTCCTTACTTTCAGTGGGCTCCACATCCGAACCTTAAGAGAATTTAAGGTCCTCTGCCCTTAATGCTTAACCAAGACTTGCACTCCCAGTTAAGGGGCCAGTAGTTCCCTTTTATTAGTTCCTGGGCCACCCCTTGATATTGAAGGGCGACCAACTGTGCGAGCACAACCAGAGAGGGAGGCTATCACACAACTACTATGCATATCGGGGCAAGATTTCACCCGTGCCGCTGCAAAGAGACGAGTGTGGATCATGCGCACCAACATGACCACTCTTACACATATATAAATGACGTTGCTACTTAGCAATATTTCGTCTAGCGACCGCAATACCGATCTCCCCCTGCGGAAGTATCAGTTAGTCTATGCCGTTCCGACATAGGTAAGTATGCATGTGGCTTAATTGATTTCTGATGCCATCCACTATTTGCAGGGGTCGCGTCCACAAGACACCTAGTGGACCCGGAGAAGTCCGATAGGGCCCTGGGGTTTTCAGCTCTGGTTACGGGCCTCTATCAGTCCTATAGGGTGCCCGTCCCCACAGCAAGGTCATGCCATCGTGACATAGGTAAGTATGCACGTGGCTTAACTGATTTCTGATGCCATCCACTATTTGCAGGGGTCGCGTCCACAAGACACCTAGTGGACCCGAAGAAGTCCAACAGGGCCCTGGGGTTTCCAGCTCTGATTACGGGCCTCTATCAGACCTACAGGGTGCCCGTCCCCCCCAGCAAGATCATGCCATCATGACATAGGTAAGTATGCACTTCGCTCAACTGATTTCTAATGTCCCCTATTGTTTGCAGGGATCGCGCTCGCAGGACACCCAGTGGACCCAAAGAAGTTCAACAGGATCCTGGGGTTTCCAGCTCTGATTACGGGCCTCTGTTAGTTTTATGGAGTGCCCGCCATCCCCAACAAGGTCATCAGGCCTCCTGCTAACCGAGCTTTCATCAAGAAGTATTGTGACCCCAGACAGGCAGACGGCGAGACACCACAACAGCCTAGGGATGGTCGGCAACAGGCAACAGATGCACCACCACCACCTCTAGAGTTCACCTCAGCTCAGTCACAAAAAGGTTAGAGCGTTGCCTACGACACATGGCCGACCAATAGGCGACCAAGTCCAAAGCCAAAGGAAAGTAAAGTACTTGGTCCGTGACCGACAAGTCATAAGGCGTCCAGCTCAAGACGTTAAAGAAGCGCTACTAGGAGGCAACCTAGTACCTTTTAAATCTCTGCTTGTTATTTGATCACCTTTGTTTCTCAAGTCATAGTAGGACACACCTAGTTGCTCATGATCCTAGGAATTTAAATAAAACAAGCACAAGCTCAGAAGGTAGTCATACCTCACAATATATATATATATATATATATATATATATATATATATATATATATATATATATATATATATATATATATATGTATGTATGTTTAGGTAGTGAAAATACCTTAGATATGCATGTATGTAAACAAAACAAATACTTCACAAAATATATATATATGTATGTTTAGGTAGAAAGATACCTTGGACATGCATGTATGTAAACAAAAAAATATACCTTGGATATGCATGTATGTAACAAAAATACCTCACAAAATATATATATGTATGTTTAGGTAGAAAGATACCAAAATATATATATGTATGTTTAGGTAGAAAGATACCTTGGATATGCATGTATGTAACAAAAATACCTCACAAAATATATATATGTATGTTTAGGTAGCAATATACCTTGGATATGCATGTATATAGCAAAAATACCTCACAAAAATATACACATGTTTAGGTAGCAAAATACCTCATGAAAAGGAAAAAACAAAAACAAACAAGAAAAAGAAATAAACACATGATAAAAAGGAAAAGAGAAAAAAGAAAAATAAGTTGTCTAGCTAAAAAACCAACATGCTTTTGAAAAGAGATGACTTCCAACTTTTCTTTGAAAAAAATTCACTAATCATAACCAGCTTTTGAAAAAAAATGTGTATACACCTGAAGGGTGAGTGCTGTCAAAATTTTCCTGAACACCCAAAAATAAGACTCGGATGAATGCACAAATTGATAAAAGAACATATTTTGGAAACACTGGGTTGACTAAAATAGAGAAAATGAATTATGAGCCCTAGCATCACATGACCAAAAAAATTTTTCGACACTCGAGTGTCCACATAGGTGCATGAAAGACTAGTTTTTCATAAAATTTCCAAACCATCATTGTTGCATTTGTGTCATGGAAATAATGTAGGACATCCCTTTTTATCCTTGAACCAAACCAAACCCTAACATATATCATGTCCAGCCGTTCTAGAAATCTTCTTGATTAAGTCTCTGGGCGGCAAGCACCTCCCTTTTTTCCTATAAATAGGGGAGGGGGGGGCTGTTTCAAAATGTTAAAGACCCCTTGGCTATGCATTTATGCTATTTTGGGCAAAAAACACATTTTCGTGAAGAAAAATCGAGTCGAAGTGCTTCTGTAACGCTTCCGTAAGCGATTCCGTGGAAATTCTTCATTGTTCTTCGTCGTTCTTCACCGTTCTTCATCCGTTCTTCGTTCGTCTTCGTTCTTCAACGGGTAAGTTTTCGAATCCGAGACTTTCAATTCATTTCTTGTTTTGCGTACTTTCACTTTAATTTCTTTTACTTTCAGCTTTCTTTTATTCCGTTTTTAACGTGCTTTAACTGTTTATTTAAACCGTTTTCTCACCTAATAAATAATAAAATGAATTTCAACCGATCATTTGTTTTGTAATCTCGTTTAATCACTGTTAAAACAAAATCTAACCGATCGTTCACGTTGTAACCACGGTTAAACCAAAAAAAGACAAAATAATAATAAAATAATCAAAATATCCTGAAAAATAATAATAAAATAATCAAAATATCTTCGAATAAAATAATCAAAAAAATCAATCGGATGTTTTTCTTTGGAAGTTTCCTTGAATGAATTGACTAATAACCAAAGTGAAACTAAGGCTAAAATCGACTCGCAAATCAAGTTTTGTCCGCAAAAATAAAAAAAAAAACTGTTTTAAGGTCCGACGCCTTAAACGGTCCTCTTTGCTTTTGTCGGTTAACATGGATCGTTCAAAAGCATAAAATCAACACATCACTTTACTGCCTTTTGCGAGAACTACGTAGGTCTGATTTCCTCTTCGATAGAGGATACGTAGGAGCAAAAGCCCCGCTTTTGTCGACCTCGTGAGATGGTTAGAGGTCCAACGCCTTAGCTTTCTCACCAAGTAAAATGGATCATTTTAAGGTCCAACGCCTTAAATGACCCCCTTCCAAGTAAAAAGAATCACTTGATTTGCCCCTTTTCAAAGAACTACGTAGGTCTGATTTCCTTATCACAATTGAGGAATACGTAGGAGCAAGGGAAACACCCTTGTCGACCACAAAAAGATAAAAAATAAAAAAAAGGCATAAAAAGACATAAAAACGTAAAAAAGGGAAAACAAAACAATTTGAAGTCATATTTTGCACACTCGATTAAAGGTTGTCGTCCTTTGTGACGGACGTGTGGGGTGTTAATACCTTCCCCGTACGTAAATACAACTCCCAAACCTTTCACTTAAAATTCCTAGACCACGTCTTTTCCGGTTTTTCCTATGTTTTCCTCAAATAAACGTTGGTGGCGACTCCGCACGTATTCCTTTCTTGGAACACACACTCGAGAGTCACGCGTCGCCCTCCCGCCGAAGGGTAGGTTGCGACAAGAGCCTTTTCTTGTGAGGACACATTTGTAAAGTTAGTTTGCATGAAATACCAATCATCACAACAAAGACCAAACAACTTAAATGGTGCACGCTTCTTTCCACCAAACACATATGTCTATATACGTGCATATACATATATTTTTGTGAAAGGCATTTTATGATATATATCCACACATATATACATATTTTTTGAAGAGCATTTTCATGCTAGATATCCACATATATACATATTTTTTTAAAAAGCATTTTCATGCTAGATATCCACATATATACATATTTTTTTAAAAGGCATTTTTATGCTACCTATCCACATATATATACACATTTTTTTTAAAGGCATTTTTATGCTACCTATCCACATATATATACACATTTTTTGAAGAGCATTTTCATGCTACCTATCCACATGTATACACATTTTTGAAAGGCATTTTTATGCTACCTAGGTGCAAGGTACTTACCATGATGCAGCAAGTTCAAATGCTAGTCTAAAAAAACCACACAACATGCTCTCATATTCGCGTAATTCATGCATTTTTTGATACAAGACAAAAAAAGTTAGATTCTTAGGCCTAAGTCATGTTTTTGGCACTTTATTCTAGATTCTTAGGCCTAAGTCATGTTTTTGGCACTTTATTCTAACACCTTAAACTGTCCACACACTCAAAATGGAAGCCATATATGCATAAATTCATTCCACAAGCCAAACTTCACAATATCACACACAAAGGCCTATAGCCATCCCATACAGCCCCCTAATTCAAGCAAACAACACATGGATTCACATATACATTGCCTCACGAAATTTGCAAAAACAAGCAACCAAAGCACTAAAATACTACAATGGAAAGGCAAAGATCAAAGTAAAGTGGCACTTACTTGTAGGGGGTGAACAAAAATGCCATAAAGGAGAGCAAAAACGCAACAATGGAGACCCGGAACTGCTGGATTCAAGTGTTCCCATAAGCCTTGGTGTTCTTGAGGGTTGGGGAAGATTTTGGGGTGAAGAAATGGCTTCACCCCCTTATTTTAAAACTTCTGCCAGACATGCTCGCCCAGGCGAGCTAACCCCCTATTTTTTTTTACAAAACTCCTTTGCAAAAATTTAATCATTCCTTGCCATGTTCATTATTATTATTTTTTAACTCCTATGGTCATAAATAAACTGGGCAAATCAAAATAAAATTCAAGAAAACAGGCAAATAAATAAAAGCAGGAATTTTAAGGAACAAAATTAGAGATACTTGGCTGCCTCCTAGGAGCGCTTCTTTAACGCCTTGAGCCGGACGTAAGATGATGATTGATTGATCATGGGCCTAGCACCTGCTCGTACCTGCCCTTTAGCTTTGAACAAAAGAAATGGCATCATGCAACAAATGTGAGACAACACCACAAAATGTCTTCATTACCTTTCACTTACCCGTGTCTCAATTTTGGTGTGGTATTGATCATCACTCAAAATGACTCTTTACTCATCCTCCAATCCGCAGGACGACAAGATGCAAATGCATGCATGCTTATGATTTGGATGTTTAAGTGCAGCAATTAAACAAGTGTTATTTTGTACAATTTTACTTAAACGCTTACGACACCCTATTATTTGAGCCAAATGGCTCCGGATTCAAGATCGAGAATGTGTGCTCTAAAGAAGTAAAAGACACAACAAAGGAAGATTAATATGCAAATCATTAATCCAATATTTATTAATGTTGCGATCGTGGTTTACAAAGGATTTCAAGACTTTGGTGATCCCAAAGAGTTCTTGGAGGACAATCATGCATTGAACCCTCTAGCTGCCCCAGGTACTAAGCATAATATCGTTTGACGATATCAAAATTCACAGGTGAAGGCAATTCTTCGTCATCCATGCTGGCAAGCAACAATGCACCTCCCAAAAATGCCTTCTTCACAACAAAAGGCCCTTCATAATTTGGAGCACACTTCCCCTTGTGGCCCTTCTGAGCTTGGGATACTTTCTTCAAGATGAGATCCCCCTCGTTGAACTTGTGTGGGCGTACCTTCTTGTCGAAAGTGTTCTTCACTCGACTTTGATACAATCATCCATGGCTCATGGCAGCTAATCTCTTACTTTCTATAAGATTCAACTGATCAAAGCGAGTTTGAGCCCATTCCGATTCCTCCAACCCTGACTCGGCTAGAATCCTCAACGAAGGAACCTCTACTTCAAATGGAAGCACAACCTCCATCCCATGTACCAAAGAGAACAGGGTTGCCCCAGTTGATGTGCGTACCGAGGTTCGATAACCATGCAGCGCAAAAGGGAGCATCTCGTGCCAATCCTTGTATGACATGGTCATCTTCTGAACTATTTTCTTGATGCTCTTATTAGCATCCTCAACTGCCCCATTCATCTTGGGCCTATAAGGCATAGAGTTGTGGTGTTGTATCTTGAAATCCTCACACATTTCCTTCATCATTTTATTGTTCAGATTGGTGGCATTGTCGATGATAATCTTCTTAGGCAAACCATACTGGCAGATTATCTCTTTCTTTATGAACCTAACCACCACGCTCCTAGTCACGCTGGCATATGAAGCCGCTTCAACCCATTTGGTGAAGTAGTCAATGGTGACCAAAATGAAGCGATGTCCATTTGAAGCTTTGGGCTTAATAGCCCCAATCACATCTATCCCCCACATAGAGAATGGCTAAGGCGCTGCCAAGATGTTCAAGGGTACGGGTGGAGCATTGACATTATCGGCAAAGGCCTGGCACTTGCGGCATTTCCTCACATGGATACAACAATTGTTTTCCATATTGAGCCAGTAGTACCCTGCCCTCAGGATCTTCCGGGCCATGGCATGTCCGTTGGCATGTGTTCCAAAAGATCCCTCATGCACTTCCACTAGCATTTGCTCAGCCTCCTTGGCATCCACATATCGGAGCAAAATAATATCATGGTTCCTCTTGTACAAGATATTTCCACTTAGGAAAAAGTCGGCGGCCAACCTTCGCAACGTTCTTTTGTCGTTGTTAGAAGCCTCCAGTGGGTATTCGTTGTCTTCGATATATCGATTGATCTCGAAGTACCAAGGTTTTCCATCTTGCTCCTCTTCTATCAAGCAGCAATGTGCCGGCTTGTCGCGACATCTAAATTCGATGCACGACAAATCCCCATGCGGGGTCAATTGGAACATGGACGCCAGAGTGACAAAGGCATCAACCATCTGATTCTCCTCTCTAGGGATGTGGTGAAAGGATACACCATCAAAGTACTCTATCAGTTTTCTGATGTAGGCCTGGTAGGGTATCAACTTATGATCCCTGATCTCCCACTCTCCTCTCGACTGGTAGATTACCAAGGCTGAGTCCCCATATACCTTGAGCAACTTAACCTTGAAGTCAATTGCCGCTTGGATCCCAAGGGCGCACACCTCATACTCAACCATGTTGTTCATGCAGTCAAAGCCTAACCTAGCAGTGAAGGGTATACATTGATCGTTGGGGGTAACCAAAACCGCCCCCAGTCCATGGCCTAGTGCGTTAGACGCACCGTCAAACCACACAATCCATTTGTCCCTATCTTCATCCTCTACCTCCTCCTTGAACAAGGTCATGATGTCCTCATCTGGGAATTCTAGATGCATAGGCTGGTAGTCATTGATGGGTTGCTGAGCTAGGTAATCTGCCAAGGTGCTTCCCTTTATCGCCTTTTGAGTGACATAGACAATGTTGATTTTTGACAGCAGAACCTGCCACCAAGCGATCTGTCTGGTGAGAGTGGGTTTTTCAAATATGTACTTGACTGGGTCCATTTTGGACACCAACCAAGTGGTATAGTTCAACATGTATTGCCTTAGACAGTGGGCGACCCAAACTAGGGCACAACACGTCCTTTCAAGCAACGAGTAATTCATTTCACACGCTGTGAACTTCTTGCTTAGGAAATTGTTAGTGTTTAGCTCTACTGAGCTTTAAAAGATTGGCTAAGATTTTGTTAAAACATGAACACTTAGACAATGAAGGAAAGCTGGAGTTGCTGCACATGATGTTCAACGTTATGTCAAGGAATAAGATCGGGCTGCACAATGCACAAGGCAAGATAAAATGTCTAGTGAAGAATTGAAGTTGAAGGATCCACGATGTCGGATACAATGTCCTGACATCCTGCTCGAGTATACTGGAAGTGCTGTACAATGCAAGATAAAAGTCAAGTGAAGCATTGAAGCTGCAGGATCCAAGATGTCGGATACGATGTCCTGACATCTGGCCCGAAAATACTGGACATATAAATCTGTTAGATCTTCAACAGATTATTGTGCAGTTAGCAAGAGATAAGATGATCTATCTTTAGGAACGAATTAAAAGATCATTATAGTTCGAATTTCAAAGTAGAAGAGTTCGTTCAGGGATTAAAGATTAAAGATTAAAGATTCAAACTAAAAGATCAAAAGGTATCTTTTAGTTCTTTAACTGCAGATTTTCAGGAAGAAGATAGATCTCCTCCAGCATCAAGGAGTTGCAGCCCAGAATCGTACACGGCTATATAATCATGGAGGCTGCACGAGTTCTGTACCAAGTCCGGGATTGAAGAGTTATTTTGTGAGTTTTGGGACTTGAGTCTTTTGTGAGCCACCTTGATGGTACCTTAACATCAAGTGTTGGACCTATGTGTGTAGAGTTGATCTCTTGTGTCTAGAGTTGATCTCTAGTGTGTAGAGTTGATCTCTTTTGTACAGAGTTGATCTCTGGAGTGTCTTTGAATTAATTGTAAACACGGGAGTGTGAGTGAGAGGGAGTGAGCAGAGGTTCTCATATCTAAGATTGGGTCTTAGGTAGAGATCGCACGGGTAGTGGTTAGGTGAGAAGGTTGTAAACAGGGGTTGTTAGACCTTGAACTAACACTATTGAGAGTGGATTTCCTCCCTGGCTTGGTAGCCCCCAGATGTAGGTGAGGTGCACCGAACTGGGTTAACAATTCTCTTGTGTTATTTACTTGTTTAATCTGTTCATACGGACACATACAATCTGCATGTTCTGAAGCGTGATGTCGTGACATCCTGTACGACATCTGTCCCCTGGTATCAGAATTTCAATTGGTATCAGAGCCAACACTCGAAATCACAGAGTGAGATCTGGGGAGATAAATTCTGATGAACATGGAGAAAGAAGGAGGACCAGTGAACAGACCACCAATTCTTGATGGAAGCAACTATGAATACTGGAAAGCAAGAATGGTGGCCTTCCTCAAATCACTGGATAGCAGAACCTGGAAAGCTGTCATCAAAGGCTGGGAACATCCCAAGATGCTGGACACAGAAGATGAGTATGACCTGGATACTGATGAAGGTCTGACAAATGCAGTTGTGCTCCTTGGAAAGCAGTTCAACAAAGTGCTAAACAGAATGGACAAGAGGCAGAAACCACATGTCCAGAACATCCCTTTCGACATCAGGAAAGGCAGTAAATACCAGAAAAAATCAGATGTAAAGCCCAGTCACAGCAAAGGAATTCAATGCCATGGGTGTGAAGGCTATGGACACATCATAGCTGAATGTCCCACTCATCTCAAGAAGCACAGGAAAGGACTCTCTGTATGTCAATCTGATACAGAGAGTGAACAAGAAAGTGATTCTGACAGAGATGTGAATGCACTCACTGGGATATTTGAAACTGCTGAAGAGTCAAGTGATACAGACAGTGAAATCACTTTTGATGAGCTTGCTACATCCTATAGAAAACTATGCATCAAAAGTGAGAAGATCCTTCAGCAAGAAGCACAACTGAAGAAGGTCATTGCAGATCTGGAAGCTGAGAAGGAGGCACATAAAGAGGAGATCTCTGAGCTTAAAGGTGAAGTCGGTTTTCTGAACTCTAAGCTAGAAAACATGACAAAATCAATAAAGATGCTGAACAAAGGCTCAGATACACTTGATGAGGTGCTGCTGCTTGGAAAGAATGCTGGAAACCAGAGAGGACTTGGATTTAATCCTAAGTCTGCTGGCAGAACAACCATGACAGAATTTGTTCCTGCCAAAAACAGGACTGGAACCACGATGTCACAACATCTGTCTCGACATCATGGAACGCAGCAGAAAAAGAGCAAAAGAAAGAAGTGGAGGTGTCACTACTGTGGCAAGCATGGTCACATAAAGCCCTTTTGCTATCATCTACATGGCCATCCACATCATGGAACTCAAAGCGGCAACAGCAGAAAGAAGATGATGTGGGTTCCAAAACACAAGGCTGTTAGTCTTGTTGTTCATACTTCACTTAGAGCATCAGCTAAGGAAGATTGGTACCTAGATAGCGGCTGTTCCAGACACATGACAGGAGTCAAAGAATTCCTGCTGAACATTGAGCCCTGCTCCACTAGTTATGTGACATTTGGAGATGGCTCTAAAGGAAAGATCATTGGAATGGGAAAGCTAGTTCATGATGGACTTCCTAGTCTGAACAAAGTACTGCTGGTGAAGGGACTGACTGCAAACTTGATCAGCATCAGTCAGCTGTGTGATGAAGGATTCAATGTAAACTTCACAAAGTCAGAATGCTTGGTGACAAATGAGAAGAGTGAAGTTCTAATGAAGGGCAGCAGATCAAAGGACAATTGTTACCTATGGACACCCCAAGAAACCAGCTACTCCTCCACATGTCTATCCTCCAAAGAAGATGAAGTCAGAATATGGCATCAAAGATTTGGACATCTGCACTTAAGAGGCATGAAGAAAATCATTGACAAAGGTGCTGTTAGAGGCATCCCCAATCTGAAAATAGAAGAAGGCAGAATCTGTGGTGAATGTCAGATTGGAAAGCAAGTCAAGATGTCCCACCAGAAGCTTCGACATCAGACCACTTCCAGGGTGCTGGAACTACTTCACATGGATTTGATGGGGCCTATGCAGGTTGAAAGTCTTGGAGGAAAGAGGTATGCCTATGTTGTTGTGGATGATTTCTCCAGATTTACCTGGGTAAATTTTATCAGAGAGAAATCAGAAACCTTTGAAGTATTCAAAGAGTTGAGTCTAAGACTTCAAAGAGAGAAAGACTGTGTCATCAAGAGAATCAGGAGTGACCATGGCAGAGAATTTGAAAACAGCAGGTTCACTGAATTCTGCACATCTGAAGGCATCACTCATGAGTTCTCTGCAGCCATTACACCACAACAGAATGGGATAGTTGAGAGGAAAAACAGGACTTTGCAAGAGGCTGCTCGGGTCATGCTTCATGCCAAAGAACTTCCCTATAATCTCTGGGCTGAAGCCATGAACACAGCATGCTACATCCACAACAGAGTCACACTGAGAAGAGGGACTCCAACCACCCTGTATGAAATCTGGAAAGGGAGGAAGCCATCTGTCAAGCACTTCCACATCTTTGGAAGTCCATGTTACATCTTGGCAGATAGAGAGCAAAGAAGAAAGATGGATCCCAAGAGTGATGCAGGAATATTCCTGGGATACTCTACAAACAGCAGAGCATATAGAGTATTCAATCCCAGAACCAGAACAGTGATGGAATCCATCAATGTGGTTGTTGATGATCTGTCTCCAGCAAGAAAGAAGGATGTCGAAGAAGATGTCAGAACATCGGGAGACAATGTAGCAGATGCAGCTAAAAGTGGAGAAAATGCAGAAAACTCTGATTCTGCTACAGATGAATCAAACATCAACCAACCCGACAAGAGATCCTCCACTAGAATCCAGAAGATGCACCCCAAGGAGCTGATTATAGGAGATCCAAACAGAGGGGTCACTACAAGATCAAGGGAGGTTGAGATCGTCTCAAACTCATGTTTTGTCTCCAAAATTGAGCCCAAGAATGTGAAAGAGGCACTGACAGATGAGTTCTGGATCAATGCTATGCAAGAAGAATTGGAGCAATTCAAAAGGAATGAAGTCTGGGAGCTAGTTCCTAGGCCTGAGGGAACTAATGTGATTGGCACCAAGTGGATCTTCAAGAACAAAACCAATGAAGAAGGTGTCATAACCAGAAACAAGGCCAGACTGGTTGCTCAAGGCTACACTCAGATTGAAGGTGTAGACTTTGATGAGACTTTTGCCCCAGTTGCTAGACTTGAGTCCATCAGATTATTACTTGGTGTAGCTTGTATCCTCAAATTCAAGCTGTACCAGATGGATGTGAAGAGCGCATTTCTGAATGGATACCTGAATGAAGAAGTCTATGTGGAGCAGCCAAAGGGATTTGCAGACCCGACTCATCCAGATCATGTATACAGGCTCAAGAAGGCTCTCTATGGATTGAAGCAAGCTCCAAGAGCTTGGTATGAAAGGCTAACAGAGTTCCTTACTCAGCAAGGAGGAATTGACAAGACTCTCTTTGTCAAACAAGATGCTGAAAACTTGATGATTGCACAGATATATGTTGATGACATTGTGTTTGGAGGGATGTCGAATGAGATGCTTCGACATTTTGTCCAACAGATGCAATCTGAATTTGAGATGAGTCTTGTTGGAGAGCTGACTTATTTTCTGGGACTCCAAGTGAAGCAGATGGAAGACTCCATATTCCTATCTCAAAGCAAGTATGCAAAGAACATTGTCAAGAAGTTTGGGATGGAGAATGCCAGCCATAAAAGAACACCTGCACCTACTCACTTAAAGCTGTCAAAGGATGAAGCTGGGACCAGTGTTGATCAAAGCCTGTACAGAAGCATGATAGGGAGCTTACTATATTTAACAGCTAGCAGACCCGACATCACCTATGCAGTAGGTGTTTGTGCAAGATATCAAGCCAATCCCAAGATAAGTCACTTGAATCAAGTAAAGAGAATTCTGAAATATGTAAATGGCACCAGTGACTATGGGATTATGTACTGTCATTGTTCAGATTCAATGCTGGTTGGGTATTGCGATGCTGATTGGGCTGGAAGTGCAGATGACAGAAAAAGCACTTCTGGTGGATGCTTCTATTTGGGAACCAATCTTATTTCATGGTTCAGCAAGAAGCAGAACTGTGTGTCCCTATCTACAGCAGAAGCCGAGTATATTGCAGCAGGAAGCAGCTGTTCACAGCTAGTTTGGATGAAGCAGATGCTGAAGGAGTACAATGTCGAACAAGATGTCATGACATTGTACTGTGACAACATGAGTGCTATTAATATTTCTAAAAATCCTGTTCAACACAGCAGAACCAAGCACATTGACATTAGACATCACTATATCAGAGATCTTGTTGATGATAAAGTGATCACACTGAAGCATGTTGACACTGAGGAACAAATAGCAGATATTTTCACAAAGGCTTTGGATGCAAATCAGTTTGAAACACTGAGGGGCAAGCTGGGCATTTGTGTGCTAGAGGAATTATAGCAACTACAGCAATCTGAACGTGCCCAAACGAATCACTTAACATTAATAGCACGTTCACTACTGAACCAAGGAAAATTCGACCGTTGCTTCACACGACCCTCTACATTCCTCATTCAAATTTATATCTGCTTGGCATTCGTGTTTTTACCAGCATTTCTCAATAGCCTTCTGAGATTTACGAAATCATTCCAAACGCTCTGTTTTTCCATGGCTACCTCACCAAAAGAAACTGCAGCTTCTGGTTCACCATCTGTCCCGTCATCTCCACACCAGGAACAACCTGAATTCAACATCCAACCCATCCAAATTATTCCTGGTCAAGCCTCTGTCCCTGAGAAACTGGTTCCCAGAAGACCACAGGGAGTGAAGATTGCTGAAAACCCTAGCCCTGCAACGAGTCCTAGGGAAGTAGACACGGAGATGGACAAGAAAATACGCAGCATTGTGAGTAGCATTTTGAAAGACGCCTCTGTGCCTGAAGCTGATGAAGATGTCCCAACATCGTCCAACCCAAATGTTTCTGTGCCTGATGTCAAGAAAGATGTTCCAACATCTTCCGCTCCAAATGCTGAAGCACTCCCTTCACCCAGTGAAGAGGGATCAACTGAGGAAGATGATCAAGCCGCAGAGGAGACTCCTGCACCACGGGCACCAGAACCTGCTCCAGGTGATCTCATTGACTTAGAAGAAGTCGAATCTGATGAAGAACCCATTGCCAACCGGTTGGCACCTGGCATTGCAGAAAGGTTACAAAGCAGAAAAGGGAAGACCCCCATTAAGAGGTCTGGACGAATCAAAACAATGGCCCAGAAGAAGAGTACTCCAATCACTCCTGCCACATCCAGAAGAAGCAAGGTTGCTATCCCCTCCAAGAAGAGGAAAGAAATTTCGTCATCCGATTCTGATAAGGATGTCGAACTAGATGTCTCGACATCTAAGAAGGCCAAGACTTCAGGGAAAAAGGTGCCTGGAAATGTCCCTGATGCACCATTGGACAACATCTCTTTCCACTCCATTGGCAATGTTGAAAAGTGGAAATATGTGTATCAACGCAGACTTGCGGTTGAGAGAGAACTGGGAAGAGATGCCTTGGATTACAAGGAGATCATGGACCTCATCAAGGCTGCTGGACTGCTGAAGACTGTCAGCAAGTTGGGAGATTGCTATGAAGGCTTAGTCAGGGAATTCATTGTCAACATTCCCTCTGACATATCTAACAGAAAAAGTGATGAGTATCAAAAGGTGTTTGTCAGAGGAAAGTGTGTTAAATTCTCCCCTGCTGTGATTAACAAATATCTGGGCAGACCTACTGATGGAGTGATAGATATTGATGTTTCTGAGCATCAAATTGCCAAGGAAATCACTGCCAAACGAGTCCAGCATTGGCCAAAGAAAGGGAAGCTTTCAGCAGGAAAGCTAAGTGTGAAGTATGCCATTCTGCACAGGATTGGAGCTGCAAACTGGGTTCCCACCAATCATACTTCCACTGTTGCCACAGGTTTGGGTAAATTTCTGTATGCTGTTGGAACCAAATCCAAATTTAATTTTGGAAACTATATCTTTGATCAAACTGTTAAGCATTCAGAATCTTTTGCTATCAAATTACCCATTGCCTTCCCTACTGTATTGTGTGGCATTATGTTGAGTCAGCATCCCAATATGTTAAACTACACTGACTCTGTGATGAAGAGAGAATCTCCTCTATCCCTGCATTACAAACTGTTTGAAGGGACACATGTCCCAGACATTGTCTCGACATCTGTCTCGACATCAGGGAAAGCTGCTGCTTCAGGTGCTGTGTCCAAGGATGCTCTGATTGCTGAACTCAAGGACACATGCAAGGTGCTGGAAGCAACCATCAAAGCCACCACAGAGAAGAAGATGGAGCTAGAACTGCTGATCAAAAGGCTCTCAGAGAGTGGCATTGATGATGAAGAAGCAGCTGAGGAAGAAGGAGAAGCAGCTGAAGAAGAAGAAGAAGCTGCTGAGGAAGAGGAAGATGCAGCAGAAGAGACAGAATCCGATGATGATTCTGAAGCCACCCCATGATCATCAGACCTTTAATTTTGTTTTTACTTTTATTAGATATAGGGGCATGTTCCTTTGAACAATTCATTGTTATTGGTCTGTACTATTTGCACATTAATTTCATGCATCCTACTTTTGCCAAATTTATGTCTAAAAAGGGGGAGTAATAGTATTATGCTTGCTATTATGCATGATTCTGAGTAGTAGGATACTATGTATGATGTATGGCAGTAGGAAACGATGTATGCATGATTCATGATTTTGAGGGGGAGCTGTATGACGTTGAGGGGGAGACTGCTGCTGCTGATGATGACTGATGAGTGATGTAAGCTACTAGAAGATGCTGCAGTAGGAGCATGAAGACAGGGGGAGCAGATAGCGGATGTCACATGAGATGTCTCGACATCCTGGAAAAGACTAGTAGCTGATAGAAGATGAAGCAGTAAGCATGGAGACAGGGGGAGCAGAAGCAGAAAGCTGATGTCACGCGAGATGTCTTGACATCCTGGAGAAGACTTGTAGATTAGCAACTTGAAGAATTTCCGCTGTGCTTGATTACTCTGAAAATGGAAGTTACTGATCCCACATGCATAACTGCTCGTACCTGCTCAGGAAGTGTCTAAGTATGTTTTAGACAAAATTTGCCAAAGGGGGAGATTGTTAGTGTTTAGCTCTACTGAGCTTTAAAAGATTGGCTAAGATTTTGTTAAAACATGAACACTTAGACAATGAAGGAAAGCTGGAGTTGCTGCACATGATGTTCAACGTTATGTCAAGGAATAAGATCGGGCTGCACAATGCACAAGGCAAGATAAAATGTCTAGTGAAGAATTGAAGTTGAAGGATCCACGATGTCGGATACAATGTCCTGACATCCTGCTCGAGTATACTGGAAGTGCTGTACAATGCAAGATAAAAGTCAAGTGAAGCATTGAAGCTGCAGGATCCAAGATGTCGGATACGATGTCCTGACATCTGGCCCGAAAATACTGGACATATAAATCTGTTAGATCTTCAACAGATTATTGTGCAGTTAGCAAGAGATAAGATGATCTATCTTTAGGAACGAATTAAAAGATCATTATAGTTCGAATTTCAAAGTAGAAGAGTTCGTTCAGGGATTAAAGATTAAAGATTAAAGATTCAAACTAAAAGATCAAAAGGTATCTTTTAGTTCTTTAACTGCAGATTTTCAGGAAGAAGATAGATCTCCTCCAGCATCAAGGAGTTGCAGCCCAGAATCGTACACGGCTATATAATCATGGAGGCTGCACGAGTTCTGTACCAAGTCCGGGATTGAAGAGTTATTTTGTGAGTTTTGGGACTTGAGTCTTTTGTGAGCCACCTTGATGGTACCTTAACATCAAGTGTTGGACCTATGTGTGTAGAGTTGATCTCTTGTGTCTAGAGTTGATCTCTAGTGTGTAGAGTTGATCTCTTTTGTACAGAGTTGATCTCTGGAGTGTCTTTGAATTAATTGTAAACACGGGAGTGTGAGTGAGAGGGAGTGAGCAGAGGTTCTCATATCTAAGATTGGGTCTTAGGTAGAGATCGCACGGGTAGTGGTTAGGTGAGAAGGTTGTAAACAGGGGTTGTTAGACCTTGAACTAACACTATTGAGAGTGGATTTCCTCCCTGGCTTGGTAGCCCCCAGATGTAGGTGAGGTGCACCGAACTGGGTTAACAATTCTCTTGTGTTATTTACTTGTTTAATCTGTTCATACGGACACATACAATCTGCATGTTCTGAAGCGTGATGTCGTGACATCCTGTACGACATCTGTCCCCTGGTATCAGAATTTCAGAAATAAACGACCCGTTCCTTATTTCTGGACTCGTCATGCTGCCCTAACATACACCCCATAGACTCATCCAATATAGTCATATATAGGATAAGGGGTCTTCCAAGCACCGGTGGCACAAGCACAGGAGGGTTTATAAGGCATCGCTTAATCCTTTCGAACGCCACTTGGCAGTCGTCGTCCCAATGGACGGACTGGTTCTTATGCAATAGCTTGAAGAGAGGCTCACAAGTGGCGGTGAGTTGTGATATGAACCTTGCTATTTAGTTCAGACGTCCTAGGAAGCCTTGGACCTGCTTCTCAGTGAGTGGCTCAGGCATTTCAAGGATGGCTTTCACCTTGTTAGGGTCCACCTCTATCCCCTTCTGGCTTACGATAAAGCCGAGCAACTTTCCCAACTTGACCCCGAAAATGCACTTTGCGGGATTCAACCTTAATCAGTACTTTCGTAGCCTCTCAAACAACTTTCATAAGTTGACAAGGTGTTCCTCCTTGGTCTTTGACTTAACAATCATATCATCCACATAGACCTCTATTTCCTTGTGCATCATGTCATGGAATAATGCTACCATAGCCCGTTGGTAGGTTGCCCCAGTGTTCCTAAGCCCAAAGGACATCACTTTGTAGTAGAACATTTCCCACACGGTGACGTCTAGTGCCATCTTTATTTGGTTGTAGCCCGAGAACCCATCCATGAAAGAAAACAAAGCAAAATTGGTTGTGTTATCTACGAGGACATCGATGTGTAGTAAAGGAAAGTTATCCTTTGGACTGGCTCGGTTTGGTTCCCGATAGTCCACGCACATTCGTACCTTCCCATCCTTCTTAGGGACTGATACAATGTTGGCAACCCATTCCGGGTACCAAGCAATAGCCAAGAAGCCGGCTTCAAATTGCCTTTTCACCTCTTCTTTTATCTTCAAGGACATCTCGAACTTCATCCTCCGCAATTTTTGCTTTACCGGGGAGCACCTGGGATTCAGAGGTAATTGATGTTGTACAATGTCGGGACTTAAGCCTGGCATATCTTGGTATGACTAAGCAAAAATGTCTTGATAGTCTTGCAGCAGAGCTACCAATTCATCTCGGATGTACGTGGTCATACCCATGCAAACCTTCACCTCTTTTCTTTCCTTGCCCACACCCAAGTTCATAATCTCTGTTTCTTCTCGGTGTGGCTTTACTTCCCTGTCTTCTTGTTCGACCATTCTTTTTAGCTCTGGGGGAAGCCCCCAATCCTCATCTTGCTTATCCTCAGCTTGATTTACCAGTTGCTCATAATCAACGTCTGGGTCCTCAGTATCATTACCTTCACAGGACTCATTATCGAATCTGTACCATTTAATCACAACAAAAATAAACATGCAGAAGAATGAGAATGGATTAAAGTGCAACAAATGAAGAAAGATTGTATATTTATTATTTTGTGGTAACAAAAGACAAGCCCAAACAGGGAGAGAACCCTAAAGCCTAGGCCTAGCAATAGGGTTAGGACTAACGAATTACATTGTGCTTGCCACAAAAATTCTGGGTTGTTTGACAATTCGCCAGTTCCCCAATTCAAACTCAGGAGGGTACGGCCGCACCCAATTTGGTTGCTCTTGAGGGTTCTCTTCATGTATCATGGCGACCCACCCTTTGCACATCTAACCCGCGCTGACAAAGCTTTTGTTGATGTGATGTGACACAAGGGAACCCCTTTCACTTGCAACACTTGCGGCCGACCTATGCTTCTTCCCCTCCTTTCTAAGGCACTCCTTCTCACGTCGGTATGCATAGGCTCATTTCCCAGTTTGAACCTTCCGCGATTCCCTGTGAATCTACCAAGCTTGCCACACCATTGCCATTCTGCCCAAAACCGATTCCAGGCTCGTATCCATGTCCCAACATTACCCTGGCTACCATTAACGTGACCCCAAATGGGTGTGGTTGTACTGGGGGAGATTCCACATAAGCATTGCTCACCACCTCCAATGCTTGAAAGGACATTTCCAAAGACTCCTTCACGGCCTCCACATAGGGCGTAGAAGAAGGACAACTCACAAGAATGTATTCTTCCCCCGAGATTATGATCAATTGGCCCTCCACCACAAATTTCAACTTTTGGTGGCGCGTTGAAGGGCCTGCCCCAACTGAGTGAATCCAAGGCCGGCCTAACAAGAAGTTATAGGTCGGATTGATGTCCATCACTTGGAAAGTAATCTGACTGACGTGGGGTCCAATTTGGATTTACATCTCTGCGGCTGCCGTCGAAAGCCTGCACGACCATGGAGCTTGGCCTTAGGTGTGACTCGTTGAAAGGCAGTTTGTCCAACGTAGCTTTAGGCATGACATTAAGGGAAGAGCCATTGTCAATAAGCACTTTGGCCATGATGTGGTCCAAACACTTCACAGATACATGTAAGGCCCTATTGTGCCCCTAGCCTTCGATGGGTATCTCCTCATCGACGAATGTGAGGTAATTGTTGGCAGTAATATTGTTGATGATCCCCTCAAAACCCTCCACAGATATGTCTTGGGCCACGTGGGCTTCGTTCAAGATCTTAACCTAAAGAGCCCGATAAGGCTCAGAGTTTATGAGTAGTCCCAATAGGGAGATCCTAGCAGGGGTTTTATTGAGCTTTTCAATTACCTTGAACTCACTCTACTGGATGATGTGCAGGAACTCAGTTGCCTCTTCAGCAGATATTCCTTTTTTTGTTGAAGTCCTCTTCTTTCTTAGCAAACCTTCCCGCTGGGACCTCCTCATCCAGAATCGGGCTCGCCTTGCCGCTCTCTTCCACACCCGCCTTCGCCTTTCCCTTCAGCTCGGGTGCTACGAAGATCCGCCCGCTATGGGTCATTCTGCTCATGCCAGAGATGTTACTGACCTTGGCGAAGGATAGGTCATCTTTAGCGTGTATGATAGATGTGTGCTTCCCACCGTCAGGCTTTTGTGTGGCATACCTCCATGGGACCGCCTTGTCACTCTTGTAGGGGAAAGTGACAGGCTTTTTAATAGGGACATGTTGGAAAATTTGGGGCTTTTGTGTGGCAGTGTTAGTCATCTTTTACGACTAACTTTTGTAAAGAAAAGTTTTCCAAAATGTATATAAATCTCCCAATTTATTGTTATTTTTGGTAGGATTGTAAATATTTCTAGTTTTTTTTTCATATGTGCTCAGTAGAAGCCTTCCTTATGAATTTAGTGTAAATTTCACCTCAATTTAAGGTAAAAAGGAGAAAATTATGAAGGTGCAAAAGTTGTTGTCTCGCTAAGCCTGAACCATGCGCTTAGCGAGACCAAACCGCTAAGCAAGACAACAGTGGCTTAGCGATAGAGGATAAGTCTAAAGAGAGTTCTTCCACGCCAGCATGCGCCCAGTGCGTATGCAGCTCGCTAAGTGAGACAATTGTCTCTTTTGTGCTAAGCGCGAGATTGGCGCTAAGCCAAACCTCACTTACTCGCGCTTAGCGTGAGAATGGCGCTAAGCGCACCTTCGCGGACAGAAAGCCCTTTTTTAAGCCTGACTTACGGAGAATGAAAAAAAAGAGGTTTGAATAGACTACGAATTGTGTGCAGAGAACAGAGGAAAAGCTGAGCTAGGAAGCAAAGGCCCTAACTTCTAGGTAGATTCTAGGTTAAAGAGTAAGTCCTAGGTTTTTAGAGGTGGAAGAGGAATCCCCATTGCTTTGTAATCTGGTATTTTCATTAAAACCATTCTCCTATTTGTGAAAGTTGCTCCCTTGTAATGGAGGGCTAAAATCCTTTGTTGGGAATCTTTGCTGAATACTTGATGTAAATATTATTATTATCTATTTGAAGTTATTTTCATGTGTTCAATGTTTCTATCTACGCTTATTGTATGCATGCTTGTGGTTTGATCACACATTGGTGTGTGCTGTTAGGAACTTTAGCATTGGAAAATGTACTGTTTCCTTAGAACTTGATAGAGCAGGGCTAGATAACTGCATTACTAGGAATAGAGTGCAGGGTTTTGGTTTTTATTATGCTGTGATTATAATGCTGTTTAAACTAAGCTAAGTTCAACAAGAGACATCTGCGAATGAAGTTTAGTTTAAATTAGTCTAAACTCACGAGACATCGGTGTTTGGTATTTTTGTCCTCAGTATAGAACACAAATAATTTTAAAGAGAGAAAAACTCTAATTGCATCAAGTATCTTGGTAGAAGGACCCAATGCTTTTACTTATTTGTTTTCACACTCAATTGCTTACGTTTACTGTTTCTTTGATTAGAATAGAAAATACCTCTGTTTTCAATTCATGACACTTAACTCTTTTTACAAACACTTGCATTTTGAATGACTTTTTTCCAAGTAAAACAAGTTCCCTGAGTTCGATACTCGGTTCATTCCGTTTTAATTATTTACTTGACGACCTGGTGCACTTGCCGGTTAGATTTCACATCCACAAAAATTAGTAGTACCGGGATGTGAACAGGCAACATCTCTGGTGAAGTGGATCACCAATGGCTTGGGTTTGCTCAGGCTCTTATAAGCCGATTGCATGCACACATCTTGCTCCCCCTTCCTTGCATCACAAACTTCAATTAGGCCTTTGTCCATCATTCCTTGCAACCGCTCCTCTACCGTCGGGTATGTTTCCACGTCATGTGATGCACCCGGATGCATCAAACAAGAATCTCCCTTGTGCCCGTCATGGCAGATTATGCTCGCTTCGTGCAGTGCTTCCAATATAAACCTCCTAGAGGTTACTACATCTTCCATCCGCTTCGGCCCCTCCTCCACCGCATTAACTGTCGATCCCCCATGATTGGCAAGAGGATTCATCCTTACATTTGGGCTGTCCTCTTGGAATGTCAGCCACCCCGCATCGATCAAACTCTGGACCTTGTGTTTGAGGGCCACACATTGTTCTACTGAATGCCCCGGGACACCCCCATGATAAGCGAGGTTGCATTGGGGTTGTACCATCGAGGGAAGGGAGATTGGTAGATCTTCCTGGGGCTCACCACCGCCATTTGGTTGGTGATCAAGGATGGCAGCAAGTCAGCATACGACATCGGGATTGGGGTGAATTCTACAGGCTTCTTTGCTGGAAAATTCCTTCTCGAATTGGTGCTTGTGCTGGGATTGGAATTGCCAGCGTAACACGATGGTGCAGCAAAGGAGTTTTATGGGAGATTCCTTTGTGGTTGAGCGGGTGACTTTTGTTGGACAGGCGCCAATTTGGGAGGGTTTCCAACATTGGCCAAAAAGCTTGGTTGGTGTGGGACATATTGGTAGGTGTTGTGAGGGGTTTGCTGGGTTTTAGGCCACGTCGGAGCCGAAGTTAATGCATGTGCATCTCCCTCCATCTTCTTGGCTCCACTTGCCCTAAACCTCCTATTATTTGTGCTTGTGGAGGCAGCATAATCAAACTTTCCCCACCTCAAGCCTACCTCAATCCTCTTGCCCGCAAATACCAAATCTGCAAAACAAGAGGGCATGTACCCCACCATCTTCTCGTAGTAAAACATTGGCAGTGTGTCTACTATCATAGTGATCATTTCTCTTTCCACCATGCGGGATGCCACTTGTGCTGCCAGGTCCCTCCATCTCTGGGCATACTCTTTAAAGGACTCATGCTCCCTCTTGCTCATATTTTTCATTTGGGTTATGTCAGGAGCCATGTCAGTGTTATACTAGTACTTCCTAATGAAGGCAGTAATCAAATCCTTCCATGAGTGGATCCGAGAAGCCTCCAAATTGGTATACCAGGTGACCGCCGCTCTGGCCAAACTCTCTAGGAAGAAATGCATTAACAGCTTCTCATCTCTAGAGTATGCCCCTATCTTTTGACAGTGCATTTTCAGGTAAGTAGTTCCCTTGTACTTATCGAAATCTGGTACCTTGAACTTTGGGGGGATAACAACGTCAGGCACCAAACACAACTCTGCCATGTCAGCAAACGGGTAATCACCAAACCCTTCGACGACCCTTAATCTCTCCTCGATGAGATCTAGCTTCTCCCTTTCCTCCATGGCCAGAGGCAGTCTCCCCACTGAGAAGTGTAGAGGTTGCAGTGGGTGGTGTTAAGGAGCTCCCACGGCATTAGGCTAAGGCATAGCATTAAATGTCGGTCCCTCGGCGGTGAATGTAAGGTATGGGTCAAAGTCATCTTGAGCATGATCCCAAGGTTCTTCATGGGTGTCCCCTACAGACTGGGGTTGTTGGCCTTCAAAGGGAACGAGAACGGCGCGGTTAGCGTTCTCGTTGGGCATGTGTATGGCATTAGGTGGTGTATAGTTGGGGGGTAAGCCATAGGGGTAAGAATTCCTATTATGCCCCATGTGTGGACCACCTGTGTTGCCTAGAACCTCTCCTCCTTGACCCACCATGTCCGGGATTGATAGGTTCGTTTGGTTTATGGCGAATGGATGGGTAGGATCCGCCTCAGCGGCGGCACTGGTGGCAGCAATTGTGGCCGCATTGCTTTCCATCATTTTCTTCATGCTTAACATGGCCTCCATCATGGAGGCCATTTGATCCTTCAAGGCCTCTATGTAGGCCTTCATTTGCTTCATACTTAACATGGCCTCCATCATGAATGCATGCTAATGAGAAGTTGTCGAAGTATTGGACTCATGCGAAATTTTTAGAAAAGACATAGGGTTGAACCAAAATCATTTTCATTAAGGGACAATATTGTTTATCTTGTCAAAATTAAAGTGAAAGTACAAACGCCTTAGCAGTTCCTAATTATGTGGGCCATCAAATCAATCATATGCTGACAATAATCGAAAAGCCTTGGAAGCTCTTGGCTCCCATTCAAAGTGAAAGTGAACCTATCCATCCACATCATAGCTTCTCTGTGTAATGAATCAATCACTCTCTCCTTTGCTTCCCTTTCCGCTTGCAGGACCGATACTTTTGCATGCTCATCCTCTAATCTTTGACCATGGGTCGCAGCTATATTTAGCTTCTCTTTGTATTGGTCAATGATAGCCCAAATGTTCTCTTCCGTCCTACTCAACTATTCGGACAAGTTCCTCTTTGACCTTTGACAAGCCTTCAACTTGTCCTCTAATATCATACCTTTGACCCTCGACTGGTCTCTTTCGGCCCTTCGAAGCTTGAGTTCACTATTACTGCCCCACAAAGCCCCTCGGAACTTGTTTCGGCCCCATTCTTCTCTTCGTTTCCCGTTCCAAAGCTTTGAATGTGGCCATGTTGACGTCCCTCAGCTCGTCACATTATTTCCGGACCTTGATGGCCGTCATCTTGAACTTTTCCTTGACCACTTGCACTCTTTCAAGTTTCACCTTCAAGGCTTGCACCTCTTCGCTCTCCTAAGGGGTTTCAGCCTCTTCCTCACTTGAAATCTTTAGCTTCGGGAGCCAAGTTATCTCTTGCATTCTAGCCTTCAGCCACTTGTGATAGCCGCCGACGATCCCATTGCTGCTTCCCCTAAGCTCCTTATCTTTTCTTTGCACCGTATTCCATGCTTTCCGAACTCTTTGAAGCACTTTTGCATTGGGGTCACTGAAGCCTCGTGCGATGAAAGGCGCAATACTTTCTTCTGATGGTGTTCCTCTCATGGGGTAGCCAAGTTGCCTTATGGAAAGTATAGGATTATAATTGATACAACCCCTCGTTCCCATCAAGGGGACGTTTGTGAACCCTTTACATGAGGACAAAACTCCAGCCCTTCCTTCCTTCCATCAGGGGAACCAATTAACGGATGCCTCTACCATACCAGCTAGGAGCTGCTCCCAATTTGCTTTCCCTTTCTCGGCACACATGTGGTGACCTTGAAGGGGACAGACGGGTCTACTTTGATGACGAAAGATGTGAGAGGTTAGCCATACATAAAGAATAGGGGTGCAATAGACAATCCTTGCACTGCTATTCTCGCATCTCCAATCAAATGTGTCATAGGCATCAGCCAAAATAACAATGACCAGACTTTCCTTGCTGTGGTGATAAACAAGGAAGGCATCGATCGCTGCTAGATCCACTAGCCCATCCACATTTGGAAAGAGGATGACTCTGAACACCAATAGCGCTAAGACATCAAGGAATGAAGCCCATTCACCTTGATCCGCCAAAGCCTTCGCGTTTTCTTCCAAGAGCTTCCTTGGTATTCCAACCACCCCATTTCTATTTTGTTTTACTCAGTCCAATTCTTGTGCTGAGACTTTGACCACTTTGGTTATTCTCGCCATGGAGGGGTATAACCCAGAAAATAGGTACGACTTCCTTCCTTCTAGCAGGCATCCCAAGATCCCTTCAAATTCTTCCACGGTCGGTACAAACTGAAAGTCCCCAAACATGAAACACCTTAGCGGCTGGTAGTAATATTGAGTGATGGATGCAATGGCTTCAACTTAGACTTCTATCATAGCGAGATCCCAGATCTTTCCATATGTCTTGCGGAAGGCTTGAAGTTGGAGCTGACCCATTCCCTGCCCTAGTTCTTGCAAACCAGCTACCTCTAGGCTTTTGATTTTCACATGGTAGAATCTTTTCTTAAAAGAGGGTGCCTGATTTGATCCCATGTTTGCTAGAATGAAAAACTCTGCTAATCAATATTTCGACACTCTATCATGGAGGAAATATGCTGAATGCATGAAGGAATGTTTATGCTATGCATGACACAAATGCATTTAAGAAGATGATGCGGACCTTCAGACTTCCCGTGACAAAATGACGAGACAAAAGAAATGCATGAGTGACGACATAGTATGTGTATACATGCATGAGAGCATGTAGTTGATAGCGTAAAAAAGAAACACACTAGACGAATAAGCATGGTAACACAATCAGTTAATGCCGAAATGACATAACAACATAACAAGCACAGGAAAGACATACACTATCATGACATCATAAAGATATGCATGGCAATGTCAAAGAAACAACACCTAGCGTGTTTGCTTCGTGCCCCTATTTCAATAACCTAA
Source organism: Glycine max (assembly GCF_000004515.6). Taxonomy (NCBI): domain Eukaryota; kingdom Viridiplantae; phylum Streptophyta; class Magnoliopsida; order Fabales; family Fabaceae; genus Glycine; species Glycine max. Next base: position 36,887,439 of record NC_016088.4, on the reverse strand, counting down.
TGGGGGGGGACTAAAAGTTTGCTATTTAGTGATAATTCCCAAAGTGGTTGCACATAACTTTCAAAGGTTTCAAGAGATATCATCCTCTTTGATATCAAACATTGTGGCGGTAGGGACTACCAGCAACAACATATCATCAAATAGAAAAACTCTAGATGAGGTTTCACTATCATCAAGTGAGTTGGAGACTCAGCATGACCACAAATTCACCTCTACTTCCTATGTTCCCATGGACCCGGGTATAGGGCCCTTAATAACTCATCATGTGTGCAAAAAGTGTAGGTGTCGTGTGTGCATTAAATAAACAAATATTTATCAATGCACATATTAAATAAACAACCGTATAAACTACAAAGCACCAAAAGAGTTATATGAATACAAGAACATAAGAGAAAGAAAGGGAAACATAAAACAAAGAGAAAGTCATGATAAATATTGCACACAGATTAAATGGCTTAACTCTCTAAAAAAAGTCCCCAGCGGAGTCACCAACTGTCGCAACCTACCCTTCGGCAGGAGGGTGACGCGAGACTCACGGGTGAGTCTTCCAAGGAAGAAAAACGCGCGGAGTCGCCACCAATGTTTATTTAAGGAAAACATTAGAAAAAACCAAAAGGGGTCTACAAATTTTAAGAATAAAAAGGTTCGGGAGTTGTTTACATGTGGGGAAGGTATTAGCACCCCACGCGTTCGTCACAAGGGACGACAGCCTTTAATCAAATGTGCAAAATCATGACTTCAATATTTATTTTATTTCCCTTTTTATGTTTTTTTTTATCTTTTTGGGGACGACAAGAGCATGGCTCTTGCTCCTACATATCCTCAATCGCGATGAGGAACTCAGACCTACATAGTTCTTTAGAGCAAGAAAGTTACGCGTAGGGTTGAATTTAAACTTTTAAAAGGTTCATTTTAACCGATAAAAGTAAAAGAGAATGTTAAGGCGTTGGACCTTTGAACGGATTCAAGCGATTTTTATGGATGAAAGCTTGTTTATGTATTGATTTTAACATTGGTTTCTCTTGGTTACTTTCAAACTCATTAAAAGAGGACTTGCAAAGTAAATGATTGGTTGAATTTTTATATTACAATGATTACTGATGGTAGAAGAATGAAGATAAAGATGCGAAAAGCACGAGTGGACCCCTAAGGGTGCATAGAATGAATTCAGAAGCGCCTCAGCCTCATTTTTTCTTCTTCTTTCTCCTTCTTCTCACTAATTTTACTCAAAATCTCTCAATATATGATGTTGGGCCCTTCTCCTCAGCCCCATCATGCCTATTTATAGGAAATGAAGGGTGGAGGTTGCACAGTAGCTCGCCCAGGTGAGCTGCTTGTTTCCTCCAGAAGTAACCTTGCTCGCCCAGGCGAGCTGGTTACTTCAGCCTTAAGCTTTCTAGTGGTCCCAGGGGCTGAAAAGTGCCCCAAAAGTGACCCTTTTGCCCTTCTTTTGGGTATTTTGCATATTTCCTTCCGAAACGTAGGAAAACCTTACAGATTGCACGACAATTGGTGTTAAGCAGCTCAATTCGGCTGGCAAGAATCCAAATGTTTGCAAATGATCGTCCCCATATGAAATTGGGGTATGACAATAGGAAATCAACTTCTGGATTCATCTTCAAGATGATTGGAAGTGCGATATCCTAAAGTAAGAAATAGACTCTAGTTGCCTTTTCTACCATGCAAGCAGAGTTCATTGCTTGTTATGTTGCTACTACTCATGTTGTTCTTTTTAGGAATCTTGTGATAGGACTTTGCATAATGGACTCTATTGCTAGGCCATTGAGGATTTTCTGTGATAACAAATATACAATGTTTTATATGAAGAATAATAAGACCTTTAGTGGATCTAAGCACTTGAAGTTGAAGTACCTGACTGCCAGAGATCTTGTTAAAGATGATTCCATATTAGTAGAGCATGTGGACACAGATTCCATGATAGTTGATCCTTTGACCAAGGGACTTATGCCTATTGTTTTCATTGAAAACATGGGCATTGTGAGTTCTTTTGATATGCTTGGTTAGAAGGAGCATTGGATTTATGTTATTTTCTTTTATGTTGTTAAATCCTTATTTTAAATTCTGGGGAATAATGTATTGATAACTGTCATACCCTAATTTCATCCAGGGGCCATTGTTTGTCGGCATGCGACCTTCGTTTGACCACTTCAAAATGTTTAATATCCATTGCCATGGAATCCATAAAGTTCCGGGACGTTTCGAAAAGAAAACAGCCAAAAACACAAAAGCGGGGGTTAACTTATCAAACACGGGGTGCGCTCAAGAAACTTCATCCAGAACATTCTGAAAGGGGGTTGAACTTATCAATTACGGGTGTGTTCAGGAATCTTCCTCAAGAAGCCTCTGGGCGGAAACCACCTCCATTTTGCTAAACAATGGCATCCGGGGCTTCCGTAATGCTTTCGTAAAATTTATGAAAACCTTGGGTTAGTATATTTCACTTAATATTGGTGAAAGGGAAGAGAAAAAAGAGGAAAATAAGGTCTGAAATGCTCCCGTAAGGCTTTCGTAAATTTTCTAAAATGTACAAAAATGGGGGATGAACTTAGTAATTGGGGTGCGCTAAGAAATCTTCCTCAAGAAGCCTTTGGGCGGCAAGCACCTCCCTTTTTCCCTATAAATAGGGGAGGGGGGCTATTTCAAAAATGTTCATGACCCCTAGGCTATGCATTTCGGCTATTTTGGGTGAAAAAACACTTTTCCGTGAAGAAAAATCGAGTTGAAGTGCTTCCGTAACACTTCTGAGACGTTTCCGTGAGTACATCTGTGAAGATTTTCCACCGTTCTTCATCGTTCTTCATTCGTTCTTCGTTCTTCAACCGGTAGGTGTTCGAATACAAGACTTTCAATTCATTTCTTGTTTTGTTTGCTTTCATCTTCATCTCGTTCACTTTTGATTTTATTTTCTTCCATTTTTAACGAGCTTTTTACCATTTATTTAAGCCGTTATCTTGCCTAATAATTGATAAAATGAATTTTAACCGATCATTTGTATTGTAATCTCGTTTAATCATTGTTAAAATAAAATCTAACCGATTGTTCACGCTGTAAGCTTGGTTAAATAAAAAAAGGCAAAAATAATAATAAAATAATCAAAATATCTTTGGAAAAAATATAATAAAATAATCAAAATATCTTTGAAAAAAATAATAAAATAATCAAAATATCTTTGAATAAAATAAAAAAAAAATCGATCGGACGTTTTTCTTTAAAAGTTTCCTTGAATGAATTGACTAATAACCAAAGTGAAACTAAGGCTAAAATCAACTCACAAATCAAGCTTGTCCGCAAAAGTCACCTAAAACCTTTTTAAGGTCCAACGCCTTAAATGGTCCTCTTTGCTTTTATTGGTTAAAATAAACCATTAAAAGCATAAAACCAACACATAACTTTACCTCTTTTGCAAGAACTACGTAGGTATGATTTCCTCATTGCAATTGAGGATACGTAGGAGAAAAAGTCCTGCTTTTGTTGACCACCCCAAGAGATCGTTAATGGTCCAACGCCTTAATGTTTCTCTCCTTTCAAAAACAAGACATCGTTAATGGTCCAACGCCTTAACGTTTCTCTCCTTTCAAAACCAAAAGATCTTTTAATGGTCCAACGCCTTAAATGACCTTTTGTTCGGTTAAAATATATCTTGCGAAAAAAGATAAAAAAAAACTTAACCAATGTTTAGTTTTGAAAGAACTACGTAGGTCTGATTTCCTCATTGCAATTGAGGATACGTAGGAGCGAGGGAAACACCCTTGTCGACCACAAAAAGATAAAAAATACAAAAAGCCCCATAGAAAACCACAAACATAAAAACGGAAAAATAAAACAAATTGAAGACATGATATTGCATATTTGATTAAAGGTTGTCGTCTCTTGTGACAGACACGTGGGGTGCTAATACCTTCCTCGTGCGTAAAAATAACTCCCGAACCTTTCACACTTAAAGTTTGTAGACCACACGTTCCAATTTTTCCGACATTTTCCTCAAATAAACGTTGGTGACGACTCCGCGTGCCTTCCTCCCTTGGAAGACGCACCCATGAGCCCCGCATCGCCCTCCCGTCGAAGGGTAGGTTGTGACAATAACATTTTGCATTTGATTTGATGAATAAATGATGAAATGAATTTCATTGTGATACTTTTGTATGTGTATATCAAATGTGAAATTAATTAAAAGCTCGGTGTGTTTGGGATCACTATGTCAATGATTGACAGCAGAATTGGAGTTGAGGCATAATGATATCAAGCTCAGTGTCTTTGGAATGATTGGAGCTGAGGCATGATGGTTTTAAGATAAACCATATAATTTATGTTGGATCAAGTGGCCTCGGAATAATTAAGAAGGGGGGGTTGAATTAATTATTAACGAACCTTTACTAATTAAAAATCTATCCTTCTTAATATTACCAAAAGTAAAAGCAATAATTAAAGTGCACAGCGGAAATTAAATGAGTAGGGAAGAAAAAGACAAACACAGGAGATTTATACTGGTTCGGCAACAACCCGTGCCTACATCCAGTCCCCAAGCGACCTGCGGTCCTTAAGATTTCTTTTCAACCTTGTAAAAATCCTTTTACAAGCAAAGATCCACAAGAGATGTACCCTTCCTTGTTCTCTTTGAACAACCTAGTGGATGTACCCTCCACTAGAACTGATCCACAAGAGATGTACCCTCTCTTGTTCTCAGTCACAACAACCCAAGTAGATGTACCCTCTACTTGTACCACAAAGGATGTACCCTCTAATGTGTTAAGACAAAGTTCTCAGGCGGTTAGTCCTTCGAAACTTTGTGAAGGGGGAAACAAAAGAATTCTCAGGCGGTTAGTCCTTTGAAATCTTTTATTTTAGGGAAAGGGAAGAATCAAAAGAATTCTCAGATTGTGTCGTTTTGAATTCTTTGACAAGAGAGAAGGGAGACACAAAAGAATTCAGGCGGTTAGTCCTTCGTTCTTTTGGAAAAGGGAGAAGAGAGACACAAAAAGAATTCAGGCGGTTAGTCCTTGGCGAATTCTTTTTGGCAAAGGGAGAAGGGAATGAAAAATATGAATAGCACAAGTTTTTGAACAAAGAACTTTTCTTGGAAGAGAAATTTTTGAACAAAAACTTTTAGAAAGATGAAGAGAAGATGAAACCAAAAATTTCTGAAAGAAATGAAAGAAGATGTTGAAAGATAGATTGAAAGATAGAATGATTGAAAGAGATGATTGATATGAATTAATGTTTCATGCCATGGTCATATATTTATAGTTCCTTGATGACTCAAGTCAAAACTTGTAACTCTTGGCAATTCCTTTAAAACTAATTACTTAAAAAGTTATGAATTTTAAAAAAATCTTTAGAAACAAGTCACTTGAAGAATTGTGACTTTTGGAAATGAATTTTTCGAAAATAGTCACTGGTAATCGATTACCATAAAGGTGTAATCGATTACACATCAATAGATGTGACTCTTCATTTTGAATTTTGAAAATATTAACGTTTTAAAACACTGGTAATCGATTACGACAATCTGGTAATCGATTACCAGAGAGTAAAACTCTTTGGTAATGATTTTGTGAAAACCTCTTGTGCTACTCAATGTTTTAAAAAACCTTTTAATACTTATCTTGATTAAGTCTTCTCTTGATTCTTGAATCTTTGAGTCTTGAATCTTGATCTTGATTATTCTTGAATCTTGAATCTTCTTGATGAAACTTTCTTTTGAATCTTTCTCTTGATTCATGAATTGTTCTTGACTCAATCTTGAAATCATTCTCTTGGGCTTTTTGTCATCATCTTTGTTATCATCACAATAACTTGAATCAATCTTGATTCATCATCATGAAGCAATGAAGTTTGCTTCTACTATTTCTCTGGCTTTTAGGCACTTGAGAGAAATTGAGGACTGACAAAGAAAATAACGGTATGGCTATTTAAGCACATTGGCACGTCATTTTCTTGCTACACTCTACATTGATGACTAGTCGACGAAGTCGGTGATATTTGAGACTATGGAAGGTGTTGCATCAATAGGGGATGTAATTATCGCCATGATCCGATGTTACATGACTTTTGTTGGATGAAGTTTTAATTAGGTGTTGTATCTTGGGATTATTAGTTTTGTGGCCACAATATGCTATTAGCCTGAGAGTTGTTTTCGAAAATGTTTTTAAATTAAACATATATAATTAATTTTGGCCAAGTGGGAGAATGTTATAATTTTCCTATTAATTATTGTGAGCTACAATTAATTGTAATATTTTGTTCTGCCAAAAATGGGTTAATATATGATCCATTTGATGATACTTAAGCCCACTAAATAATGCGATTAATGATAATGGGCTTCGAGCACCTAATTTTAATCAGTGTGGGAAATACTGTGGATCGAACCACTAGGCCCATGATGGGAGGTGCCTATGGTTAATAAATAAAGGGGCTAAGTCCCCTTTGTCATCACGTCATTAGTTGCTATATAGGGTTTGTCCCATTGAGAACTGTAGAGTTTAAGCGTGTGTGATCAGACAGAGGAAGACTTGTCTTTCGAAGTTTAGGTAATCGTCGCGTATACACGGATGATTCTTTTGATCATGTCTTTTACAAGTAAATTTATTGGTGTTCTAAATTTCATATAAACTGCTTGATAAGTTATTAATCTTACAAAAACATCTATCGAGCCATTAAATCCAAGGTAGTTGCCAAAAATGGAAGACTTGAGGAAAATAAGCAAGAGTTATCCTCTTGCTGTTACTAAAGTTGAGGAATATCTAGGGAGCACATAATATTAGGGACTAGTGAGCTGTGTTTGGATTCAATTATGATGGACCTGAGAGAGCTCTATTCCCAAGTAAAGTCAAGGTAACATGATTTAAAATATAAATCAAGGTTATTTATTGTTTTTCCCAATCAATTATTTTCTATTTAATTTTGTTAGTAACTTTAATTTGGTTCTCTTTTTTATTAGACATTGACTTAAAAGGTAAAGTTGTTCCTTTATTGAAGATTATCCTTTCATTAATTTGCTTTTGTAGGTGGCAGATCCTATTGTCTCAATTTGTTAAACTGTGATTGAACCTTCCTCAATGGAATGTTATGCTGAAACACCTAACAAAAAGAATAAAATAAGGGTTTACTATCTTTTTTAATCTTTAAACTTTTTATTTTTAATTCTTGAACTTTTTTATCGGTTTTTAGTTCTTTGACTTTTTTTTTGTTTTGACTTTTAGGCCCTTAACTTCTTTTTGTCCATACTTTTAGTCACTTAAAAGAATTAAGTAAGAAAAGAAAAAAAAATTAAAGACTAAAATAAGGATAAAAAAAGTTAAGGGACTAAAAACAGACTTAAAAAGTTAGGGCACTAAAAACAAATTTTCTAAAAATTTTAGGGACTAAAAAGATAGTTTATCCATAGAATAACTATGGTAGGTATATATGGCTTAGTTCAAGAGTATTTTTTGTTATCCAAGGTTGTTATAGTGTTCATGTCACCCATAGTAACCTTGATTGCTCTTTAGATTGCTGGGTGTTGTGCTTCAGACAGAATATATAAGTGAACCTAGTCTAATTTGTAGAAAAGAAACACTAAGAGTTATCGTATCCATAGAGACTATGCGTGACATAAAAAATCAACAAATATTTACACTCATTCGTTGCAGCAAGTTGTATTCATTGTAGTGAATGCATGAAGTTTTAGTTTTTTGAAAATAAGTGTTTTGATATAGCTAGACATCAATTTGCTAGGGAGAAATCAACTATTTTTTGTTTTTCAAACTCAATTTTTGGAGCGAAATTGAAATCAACATATCAAAATGTTGCTAAGATGAAATTTATAGAGTTCTTCGAATGATGGTTGTATATCATTTGGGGATTATGACATTTTGACCAATTGGAGATCATTTGTGACTTCTAACATTTTGACCAATTGGTGATCAAATGTTTGGAATAATATAATTGCTAAAATATGTTTTTTTTTCCTCGTAAAATTTCAAAAGTTCAATTTTCATCCCTATAAACTTTTTTGTTTGTTTTTTGTCCTAAAATTGAAATGTACTACTTTTTTTCTTGAGCTAGGCTCGGCTGATTCTCATACCTATATATCACTCTCCTTCTTATACTAGGTACGCATATTTTAAATGAGCTCAGCTTCAGGCCAAAAAGTAGTGTATTTAAATTTTAAGAGGACAAAAAATTTGTTTTGAAGCCTTTGTAGTCGACGACTTGCATTATCTTTTTGTAAAATAATTGGCTAATGCAAATCAATTAATACATGTTGCTCTTACTTTAAATCCCGCATGGAATGAGTGAGGATGTAAGCATAAACAAGTTCTTTGATTAGGCTATTATGATTGAATTGGCACATCAGACAATAGACCTTCATCAAAAAATGATTTGATTATGTATAAAAGATTATGTTTGATTTGATCTTCATTTCACACTTTTTCTTCAGAAGTTTAGGCCTTTAAGTTGTTCCCATTATATCTTATGCAAGTAAAATTCCAAGTGCTTCGTTGTGAGTTGACTGGATCTGGCCCAGCTCATACAAAATTTTGTTGATTAATATGTATATTACAATGTTAATTTTTTTTACATAAATATATTCAAATTAATTTTTTAGGCTCAATATTGAGGGCAAAATGGTTCCGTGGATGATTGAGTGCAAGAAGACAAACATGTGTTTATGGTATTCAATTGATGTCCTATTGGAGTTCAGGATGGTCATGTTCGCTACAATTCATTTGAGTTAAAAAAGTGATGATGATTTTCAACACATAATGTTAGTGTACGTCCAATATCAAAGTTTGGAACTAATAAAGTTATGTTAAACTATCAACTAAAAATCCTCGCAAAAGAGTTATAAACATGATTTGCAAGTCTTCATCAAAAACAATTACGAGAATCAAAAAGCCTTTATCACATAATTGATGAATACTTAATAAATTATGCTTAAGACCATCAACAAGTAAAAACATTTTTTTACAGAAGTAGAGGGATTCGTACCTATTTTTTCCAACTCCAAGAATTTTACCTTTGTTGCTGTCTCCACATGTCACATGTCTACTATTTTTGGGAGAAATATGAATAAACTTTGATGCATCTTCCACCATGTGTTTGGAGCAACCACTCTTCTTCGCTTTCATAGTCTTTGGCCATGAGGCCCAAATGTATGATTTCATTTTCTGAATCACTTGATGAATCCTTGTCATTATCTTCCTAAGTGATGTATGCTTTCTTTTCTTTCTTATCTTTGAAATTTTTCTTGTTAGATTTTTCCATTCTTCTTTTTGTAGAAGCAAAGACTTTGATTTTGATGTTTTGATGATGCCATATGATCATGATGTTTTGATGCCTTATGAAAATGCGTTTCTCAAGTTTAAATTCAAGACAAAAATCCAAGAATACAAGATACAACATCAAGAACATCTCTAGTGATTTAGGAAGGGAATTCCAAATTGAAACAGCAAAAGGTTTGGCCAAGAAATTTAAGCTAAAATGTCTTTTTCAAGAGATTTACTCTCTGGTAATCGATTACCAGAGGATGTAATCGATTACCAGTGACTAAAATGATTTATAACAGCTATTAGAAATTTGAATTCAAATTTTACACTGTGTAATCAATTACACATGGATGGTAATCGATTACCAGCAGTTACTAAATGTTTTGATTCAAATTTTAAAGCCTGTAATCGATTACACAAGTCTTGTAATCGATTACCAGAGGTGATTTTCAGAAAATTATTTCCAAGAGTCACAACTATCTAAAAGGTTTTTGAATGGCCATCAAAGGTCTATTTATATGTGACTTGGAACAGGAATTTGCTTAGAGTTTTTTAGAACAAAAAGGTCTTATCCTCTCTAAAGCAAAATCATCTTATCCTCTTAAAAATTCCTTGGCCAATACACTTGCAATTCAATAAGGAATTATTTGAGTGCTCAATTGTTCAATCTATATCTTTCAATAGAGATTTCTTATTCTTCTCTACATTCTATTTCTCAAAAGGGATTAAAAGACCAAGGGTCTCTTGTTGTAAAGAAATCTGAACACAAAGGAAGGGTTGTCCTTGTGTGCTTCAGAACTTGTAAAGGGATTTTGCAAGATAGTGGAACTCTCAAGGGGGTTGCTTAGGGACTGAACATAGACACAAAGGTGTGGCCGAACCAGTATAAATCTGAGTTTGCAATCTTTCTTCCCTTAAACTCTTTTATTGTTTATTGCTTATTGCTTATTATGTCTATTCAGTAAGATTAATTTGCATAATTATTTAGGAGTTCAATTTTTGAAAGAAATCTTGGGATTTGGGTTAAAATCAAAATAGAATTTTAATTTAGAAAAGATTGTGATATCTTAATTCAACCCCCTTTCATAAGATATCTGAGGCCACTTGTCTAACAAGTGGTATCAGAGCTTCATTCTTGTATAAAGTTTAGAAGCTTCAAGAATAATGGCCTCAGTAAACTTCGTATTCCCAAAAGGAAACTCTATAAATAGGCCTCCTATTTTTAATGGAGAGGGTTATCACTACTGGAAAATCCGAATGCAAATTTTCATTGAGGCAATAGACTTAAACATTTGGGAATCCATAGAAGTTGGACCTTATGTACCCACCATGGTGGCTGGAAATACAACAATAGAGAAACCTAGAGAAGAGTGGTCTGAAGATGAAAGAAGATTAGTGCACTACAATTTAAAGGCTAAAAATGTCATTACTTCTGCCCTAGGAATGGATGAATATTTTAGGGTTTCAAATTGTAAGAGTGTTAAGGATATGTGGGACACTCTACAAGTTACACATGAGGGAACAACTGATGTCAAATGATCTAGGATAAATACATTAACTCATGAGTATGAATTATTTAGGATGAAGACAAATGAAAGTATACAAGACATGCAGAAAAGATTCACACATATAGTTAATCATCTTGCATCATTAGGAAGAATTTTTCCAAACGATGATATCATAAATAAAGTGTTAAGATGTCTAAGTAGAGAGTGGAAACCAAAGGTAACAGCCATCACAAAATCTAGAGATTTGTCTATAATGTCTCTTGCTACACTATTTGGAAAATTACAAGAACATGAGATGGAGTAGCAAAGACTAAATCAACATGAAGAAAATGATAAGAAGAAGAAGGGAATTGCTCTTAAAGCATCATCTTCAATCCAAGAGGAAAGTGACATAGAAGATTCAATTGACTTAGATGAAGATGAAGATCTTAGTCTCTTTGTCAAAAGATTCAACAAATTTATTAGAATGAGAGGAAGTCAAAGAAGACAAAACTTCAAACCTAAAAGAAGGACTGAAGAGTCATCTCAAATCCCAAAATGCTTTGAGTGCAATCAACCCGGGCATATGAGGGCTGATTGTCCAATCTTTAAGAGAAAGATAGAGAAGTCTGAAAAGAAGACTATTGGAGATAAGAAGGCCTATATCACATGGGATGATAACGACTTAGGATCGTCTGATGATTCTGAAAAAGAAATGGTTAATCTATGTCTAATGGGCAAAAATTATGAAAGTGACGAAGAGGTAACATCTTCTAACAAATCTATTTCTTTTGATGAGTTACAAGATGCATTTGCTGAATTACATAGTGAGTCAATTAAACTAGCAAAACTTGTCTCTTCATCTAAGAAAACAATTTCAGATTTAGAGAAAGAAATTTCAAAATTAAACAAAGAAATAGATATTCTTAAAACTGAAGTTTCAATCTCTAAATCTAGTGATAAAGTTCATGTTTCTACTATGACTAATGAAAAAGTAAATTCATGTAAATGTTGTAGCAAATATGCAGAAGAAATTAAAAATTTGAAAAACTCACTTGCAAAATTTTCTATTGGCAAGAATAACCTAGATGTTATATTAGGAAATCAAAGATGTATTTTTGATAAAGTAGGAATTGGATACAAACCAGAAAAACAACAAAACTTTTACAAAAGTTTCTTTTCTTTCTCACAAAAATACAATTCTCCTTTCATTACATGTTTTTATTGTGGAAGAAAAGGGCATGACACATCTACATGTTATTGTAAGAAAAATTGCAACAATATCAAAATGATATGGGTCCCAAAAGGATCTTTAGTCAATACTAACACACAAGGACCTAATAAAGTTTGGGTACCTAAGTCACAAACTTGATCATGTAGGTATCTTTGAAGAAGAAATGGTACATCGATAGCGGTTGTTCAAAGCATATGACGGGAGATTCATCAAAGTTCACACATATCTCTCCCAAGAAAAGTGGGCATGTTACTTATGGTGATAACAACAAAGGTAGAATTCTTGGAATTGGAAAAATAGGTACGAATTCTTCAAAGTCCATTGAAAATGTTCTACTTGTTGAAGGCCTTAAGCAAAACTTGCTTAGTGTTAGTCAATTATGTGATAAGGGCTATCTAGTATCATTTGATTCTAAAAAATGTCTTATTGAACATAAACATGATACAAATACAAAGCATATAGGGTATAGAGTTAACAATGTTTATATGATAGATTTAAGCCAAAAACTAGATAATAATAAATGTTTTCTTAGCAAAGATGATGATCCATGGCTATGGCATAAACGTATTGCTCACATAAACATGGAACACTTAAATAAATTGATTTCAAAAGATTTAGTTGTTGGTTTGCCAAAACTAAAATTTGAAAAAGATAGACTATGTGATGCATGTTAAAAAGGAAAACAAACTAGAGTTTCATTCAAATCCAAAAACATTGTTTCAACTACTCAACCTTTACAATTACTACACATGGATTTGTTTGGCCCTTCTAGAATCATGAGTCTTGGAGGAAGTTACTATGCCCTTGTTATAGTTGATGACTATTCTAGATACACTTGGACACTATTTATCACTCATAAGAATGATGCATTTCAAGCATTTAGGAAACTTGCAAAAGTTATTCAAAATAAGAAAAATCCTAAAATTATATCTATTAGGAGTGATCAGGGGGGTGAGTTTGAAAATAAAGAATTTGATTTATTTTGTGAAAAGCATGGCATTGAACATAATTTTTCTGCACCTAGAACCCCTCAACAAAATAGAGTTGTTGAAAGGAAAAATAGGTCTTCGGAAGAAATTGCTAGAACCTTAATGAATGATATTCCTCTTCCAAAATATTTTTGGGCTGAAGCCGTTAATACTGCATGTTACATCATGAATAGGGCTTTAATAAGGCCCATCTTAAAGAAAACTCCATATGAATTGTTCAATGGTAGGAAACCATACATCTCACATCTTCATGTCTTTGGTTGCAAGTGTTTTGTATTAAACAATGGAAAAGAAAACATAGGAAAATTTGATGCTAAGTCAGATGAAGGAATTTTCCTTGGTTATTCTTTGCATAGTAAAGCTTATTGAATTTATAATAAGAGAACAATGACAATTGAAGAATCAATTCATGTTTCCTTTGATGAGTCTAATGCTATTTCTCTAATAAAGGATATTTTAGATGATATTACAGAATCTTTAGAACAAATGCACATTCATGGACAAGATTCTAAAGGAAAAGGAGAAGGAAACAATAAAGATCCTCCAGCAGAAGTCAAAGCAAATAATGATCTTCCAAGAGAGTGGAAAGCTTCAAGAGATCATCCCCTTGACAACATTCTTGGTGGCATCTCAAAAGGGGTAACAACTAGACATTCTCTTAAAGATTTATGCAATAATATGGCTTTTGTGTCTATGGTTGAACCTAAAAATATAAATGAAGCCATAATAGATGATCATTGGATAGTTGCTATGCAAGAAGAACTAAATCAGTTTGAAAGAAACAATGTGTGGGAACTAGTAGAGAAACCTGAAAACTACCCCATCATAGGAACAAAATGGGTATTTAGGAATAAGTTAGATGAACATGGCATAATCATTAGGAATAAGGCTAGATTAGTTGCAAAAGGATATAATCAAGAAGAAGGTATAGATTATGAAGAAACATATGCTCCAGTTGCAATATTAGAAGCCATTAGAATGCTCTTAGCCTATGCATCCATAATGAATTTTAAGCTTTATCAAATGGATGTTAAAAGTGCTTTTCTAAATGGCTTAATTCAAGAAGAAGTATATGTTGAACAACCCCCAGGTTTTGAAATGTCAGATAAGCCAAATCATGTTTATAAATTGAAAAAGGCTTTATATGGTTTGAAATAAGCCCCTAGGGCTTGATATGAGTGCTTGAGTAAGTTCCTTTTAGAAAAGGACTTCTCTAGAGGAAAAGTAGATGCTACTCTTTTTATAAAGAGAAAATCACATGATATTTTATTGGTTCAAATTTATGTTGATGATATTATTTTTGGATCTACTAATGAATTATTGTGCAAGGAATTCTCTCATGACATGCAAAGTGAGTTTCAAATGTCAATGATGGGAGAACTTAATTTCTTTCTTTGATTACAAATTAAACAAACCAAGGATGATATCTTTGTCAATCAATCCAAGTACTGCAAAGAGTTAATTCACAAATTCGACATGGAAAATGCTAAGCACATGGCTACACCAATGAGCACTGCTTGCTATTTAGATAAAGAAGAAACCGGTCAGTCAATAGATGTTAAGCAATATCGAGGTATGATCGGATCCCTTCTTTATTTATCTGCTAGTAGACCTGATATAATGTTTAGTTTGTGTATGTGTGCTAGATTTCAATCAAATACCAAACAATCACATCTTAGTGCTGTTAAAAGAATCATAAGATATTTAGTAGGCACTATGAATATACGTTTATGGTATCCTAGAAATTCCACATGCACCTTAATAGGATACTCTGATTCAGACTTTGCAGGTTCTAAAATAGATAGAAAGAGCACAAGTGGAACTTGTCAGTTCATTGGATCTGCTCTAGTCTCTTGGCATAGTAAGAAACAAAATAGTGTTGCTTTATCCACTACAGAAGCGGAATATATTTCTGCCAACAGTTGTTGTGCACAAATTCTATAAATGAAGCAACAACTCTATGAATGTGGAATTCTTCTTGACCATATACCTATTAAGTGTGATAATACAAGAGCAATCAATCTTTCCAAAAATCCAGTTCAACATTCTAGAACCAAACATATAGAAATTAGGCACCATTTTCTAAATGATCATGTTCTGAAGGGAGATTGCATGCTAGAATTTGTTGATACAAAGAATCAGCTTGCTGATATCTTTACAAAACCTCTCCCCAAAGAAACATTCTTTGCCATTAGAAGAGAATTAGGTCTCTTAGATGTTAGTGATTTGGATAAATAAGGATTGATTGATTGAGACATCTATGCTTAATGATTGATTGTTTGTGTGAAGTATGTTATTTTGCTTGATTTTGCTTAACTGCTAGAAATTCTTGTTATTATGTTTGATTGATGTATTATTGTGTGATTGATGCTTGATTGATTGAGTTAAATACGTATGAGTTTTGATGATTGATATAGTTAGATGTTTTTAGCATAGACATAGATAATTTTTTAGAGGAACAAGCCTAGTTAGTGTTCTGGTAATCGATTACCATTACATGTAATCGATTACACTAGAACAGATATCTTGTAATCGATTACCAGAAGGCTAAGTACTCTTGTAATCGATTACCAAACCTTGTAATCAATTACATAACGTCATCTTCTATAAATACTCATGTAAACCAGTCACGCTGCACAGCCAAACTCCTCTCGACGTGCATCTTCTTCCCTAATCTTCAAACCTCACATATCCCTCAATTCTTAACCAAATCACGTCCCACAAAGCCCAATCTTCATCATTTTCACTTCTCTTTCGGTTCAACCAATTGAAATTCATTAAAACTTCATCAAATGGCAGAATCGTCGAAGAAGCGAAAGGGAACGTCCTCCACCACCGCTACTGCTGACCATCGCCGTCACAGACCATCTGAAGCACCCACAGCACCAACTCATCCTTCCTTATCATCTCCACGATCATCTACTCTATTTTCTTCAGATGATCAACGTCTACAATACAACTCTCAATTTTCTTCTAGGATCATCTTAGACCCTAAGTACCTAGACATATATTTCTTTAATGATGAGACATTTGACTGTTATCAAGTGTTTCAAAACTCTGGATTAGTTGAATTTATGTCCTTAAAATTGCCTTACTATCCTGAACTCGTTAAAGTCTTTTACAGTAATTTAAAAATTCAGGATGGTATTATTCACTCTGAGGTGCATGGTATCTCTATGATCATTGATCAATCTCTGTTCTTTTCATTAACTAGATTACCCAATCAAGGTGCACCTTTGAGGGCACCATTGTTGATGACTGGAAATTCGACTATTCTAGTCATGATGCTCGCCGTATGGTTTGTAATGACCAGGCTGAAATGACCAGTAGATTGCTGGCCGGATCATTAACCTTTGATTGTCACATCATGCACTATTATTGCTAGAATTTTTCTTCCCCGTTCTTCTAATTTGGTTCAAGCCTCTGAGGAGGACTTGATTTTGATGTGGGCTTTCCTTACTGGTCGTCAGATCGACTGGGCTCACTTGGTTAGGTACCAAATGCATAAGGCATTACGGGCCAATGCACCTCTTCCATATCCTCAATTGGTCACCCTTTTTCTCCGTCATTTTCAAATTCCTCTTGATGATGAACCTTTTGTTCAAGTCAAGCGATCCTTTGCTATTGGTGCTGGTGCAATAACTTCATTTGGTTACCGTAAGGATCGTGATGGACAATGGCTGAAGAAGGACGCGCTGCCTCCGCAAGACGAGTGTACTCCCTCTCCTCCTCCTCAGTGAGATGATTCCTCAGCCCTTATGACTGAAGTTCTTACAGAGTTACGGGGCCTCCGCACCTATGTTGGTGAACGATTCGATTCCTTGGATGGTCGCTTTGAAGGCATGGATACCCGCATCCCCCAGCTTGAAGAGGATGTGACTTATCTTCATCGGTGCTTCGATCTTCCACCGCCTTCTTAGCTTTAGATTCTTATTTTTCGTTTATTATAAGCCGTGTATTTGGCTATGTTTTTTAATTTATTTGAACTTTTATTATCTTTCGGTATTTGGCACATAGTATTTTATGCTTGGATTATATTTGGTTTTGACTTATGATTGATTGTGTAAACTTTAGTTATATCATCTTGTGTTGATTGCCATGCATTTTGGCTTTTTGATGTTGTCAAAGGGGGAGAGAAACGGGGTGGTTTAGAAGCGTTTAGAAGCTTAGAAATCAAGTGATCAAGTGATCATTAATTCCAAAACATATGGGGAGTACGAAATGAGTGAACGTAACATTATATCTTGCATATACTCTGCTTGTATCTTGATTTCAGGAATTAAATTGTCATCATCAAAAAGAGGGAGATTGTAGAAGCAAAGACTTTGACTTTGATGTTTTGATGATGCCATATGATCATGATTGTCGCAACCTACCCTTTCGCGGGTGAGCGAGGCGAGGCTCACGGGTGCGTCTTCCATAGGAGGAAAATGTGCGGAGTCGCCACCAACGTTTATTGAAAGGAAAACGTTAGAAAAACCAAAGGAAACCGGTCATGAAGAATATTCCAGATTCGGGGTTATCTTTACGTTTGAGGAAGGTATTAGCACCTCTCACGTTTGTCCCAAAGGATAACAGCCTTAGATTAAAATTGTGTGAAATTATGTATCTAAACTTTTATTTCTTTTTTATTTTTGAGGTCGACAAAAGCGGGGCTCTTGCTCCTACGTACCCTCCATCGAAGAGGAAATCAGACCTACGTAGTTCTTTCAAAAGGCAGTGATGTGTTGATTTTACGCTTTCGAATGGTCCATGTTAACCGATAAAAAGCAAAGAGGACTGTTTAAGGCGTTGGACCTTAAAACGTTTTTGTCAGTGACTTTTACGGACAAAGCTTGATTTTGTGAGTTGATTTTAGCCTTAGTTTCACTTTAGTTATTATTCAATTCAATTAAGAAAGAAAAATCCCAAAGAGAAACGTCCGATTGATTTTTTTGTTTTATTTTACTAAAAGATATTTTTGATTATTATATTATTATTTTACCTCTTTTTTTATTTACAATGTGGTTACGACATGACCGAACGGTCGGATTTCATTTTAACAGAAATTAACAGATGTTACAATTCAAATGATCAGTGTAAATATATTTTATTTTTTGATTAGGCGAGAAAATGACTTAAATAAATGACTAAAGCACGTCAACAAGGGGTACGAAAAGTAAATGAAATGAAAATAAAAGTACACGAAACAAGTGGGGACCACCAAGGGTGCATAGAATGAATTGAAAAGTTCCATTCTGGGAACTTACCGGTTGAAGACCGAAGAACGACGAAGAACGAACGAAAGACGGAGGAAAATGTTCACAAAATCACCCACGGAAATGTTTCGGACACGTTACGGAAGCGCCTCGGCTTGGATTTTCTTCACGGAAACGATTTTTTCACTAATTTCAAGTGATCCTCAGATACCAGGAGGGTTAAATGTTTTTGTTCTTCCCTCCTCTCCCTATTTATAGGGAAAAGAGGGACAAGCTTGCCACCCAGCTCGCCCAGGCGAGCTAGGTTGCTTCCTCCAGAAGGCACCACCTTCTAGAGGAACATCCTAAAAGGCCCAAGTAGGCCTGGTTGCTATTTGCACCCCTCTGTTTACTAAATACATCCCCCTGCCTTTTTTTGCTTATTCTTTTTCCGTAACGTTACGGAACTTTACGAATTCCGTAACGATACTTGTTTTCCTTCCGTAATGTTACGGAACCTTACGGATTACGTAATCACCCCTTTTTTGGCTTACGGAATGTTACGGAACCTCACGAACTGTGTAACAATGCTTCCTTTTGATTTCCGGCATGTTACGGAACTTCACGGATCGTGCAACAATGCTCTCTTTTAACTTCTGGCATATTATGGAACTTCAGGTATTGTGCAACAATGGGTGCCAAGTATCTCGAAGCGGTCAAGCAAAGGTTGCATGCCATCAAAGAATGGTCCCCGGACGAAATTAGGGTATCACAGTTGCCCCTTTTTACTTACCTTTTATCGAAGATAGGAGGAAAGCAAAGATACAACACTGATTTCGTTCGTCTTAGCCCTTTCCGTAATTAATCTATGATGACTCCCGAAGGCCATCCTTTGCCCATCATGGGGATTTAATTGATCTCAATCACAATAGTTCCAACCCAAACCGATTTGAAATAAGTGACTCCCGTCTCTCCTTCTTCTTTCTTTGCACAACACAAAACAAAACAAACAAACAAACAAAAATAACATAATATATACGTATACACATGTTTGGTGAAGGAACCGATTGGGAAAATAACAAAAAAAACCGTATTTTCCCCTCACCGGAGGCTCCGAACTTGATAACGGAGGATGCATGAATGATAATCAATTCATGGGGCTCCGAATAAGATGGTGGAGGATGCACGAACAACGTTAGGCAATCAATTTGTGGGGCTCCAGACTCGATGGTGGAGGATGCATGAATGGCAATCAATTCATGGGGCTCTGAATAAGATTTGATGGTGGAGGATGCATGAACAGGACTAGGCAATCAATTCGTGGGGCTCCGGACTCGATGGTGGAGGATGCATGAATGGCAATCGATTCATGGGGCTCCGAATAAGATTTGATGGTGGAGGATGCACGAACAGCGCTAGGCAATCAATTCGTGGGGCTCCAGACTCGATGGTGGAGGATGCATGAATGGCAATCAATTCATGGGTCTCCGAATAAGATTTGATGGTGGAGGATGCACGAACAGTGCTAGGCAATCAATTCGTGGGGCTCCAGACTCGATGGTGGAGGATGCATGAATGACAATCAATTCATTGGGCTCCGAATAAGATTTGATGGTGGAACCGAATGATCCACCGGATTCTTTCACCTAAAAGGCAAACATGCCATAGCAAGGAAAAATAAATCATTCACGAGAGCACCATATTTTAGAGAAACAATGTGCATATGCCAAAATACTTTTCCTTGTAACCGAAAATGAAGGGTAGGAGGTCAACGTTTAGCTTTTAAATGAACATTCTGGAGAAACGTCGGGTCAAACCGAAACTGGGAATAAAATCACTCATGGTGTATAAAAAACTCACACAGGTAAGTGTTTTACCCTAATTCCAAACCATAGCTGCACCATGACTTTATTTTGCACATGATTTCCTATCGAACCAAAAGATTACACGCGCGATCACAGATCAATAGGATTTTCTCAAGGGTGGTGTTTTTGGAGAGGAAGCTGGGTGTTTCGGTCTTTTCCTCTTTGTTTATGTGGGGCGGGACATTGCCAGTCGGGAGCGACCTTGAATGGCAATCCCAAAGGAAGAACCACTTCAAAATGGGTTTTCCCTTTGCCGGCGGTCATTTACCTCGCCGAAAATTTATCTGGTCCGAAGATCTTTTTCTTGGTCCGAAAATTTACTTTCTTCCGATATTTGATCGGGAATCCTTCTTTTCCTTTTCTTTTTCTTTCTTTTCATTTCTTCCTTTTCTTTCTTTTCATTTCTTTTCCCCTCTTTTTTTCTTCTGATCTTTGATTGGGAATTCGGGTTCTAGCATTCATTATTCGCTCAACCTTGAGGAGATTCTGCTGTCCTTTTCTTCGGGGGAAAGGATGAGGATTCTCTTCATAGGCCAAGGTTCAAAGTAGCTTAAGGTTGTGTCTAACATGGTCTTTTCATCGTGCGTGCCCGACTTTGATATTTGGGGCAAAACAAATTCATGTGTCAGGGTGTCGGTTTGGGTTAAACTCCCATATTATTTCCTGAGGCACGCGTAACAATGATGATTTGGAAACAACGTGCAAAATTAGTCATGCATACAGCTAGGTGGGTACTCAAGCATCCAGCTTATGGCATTGCGATACTAAGGCTTGGGATTTATGCAAGTAGACCCAACGTTTCCAAATTATGTTCTTTCATTGGTTCAACTAATCCATCCATTCTTATCTCGGTTATTTTGGAAAATAAACTCTTAGCATTAGTTTCTTGTTTCCAAAATATATGTTTGCTCTCTACGAATGATTTGTGCTTCCTATGACCATAACATGCTGACCTTCAAGGTCTTTCTTTCTCTTTCCTTTTTGTTTCATTTTTCTTATGCATGTTTGCAAAAACTATACATCCATCGCTATCTATGAGAAAAGCTTTTTCTCTGTACACCTACATTACTATACACGAAAAACTTTTTCTGTATACACACGCATTAAAAAACTCTTTCTCTTTATATCAACATGGTCTATATAAAACCTCTATTCCTTTTCAAAGATTTCTTCTTCCTTTTTCAACATGCAATCGTTGTTTATACAAAAAATTTCTTTATATACACTCATTGCTCACACACAAGAATTTCTTTTCACACATTATTTACACACACAAAATCTTTTCATACACTTTTTATATACAAAAACTCTTTTCTTTTCTTTATATACAGATATGACATTTTGTTCACAGCGCCTCTTTCTTTTTCTATTCTTGGTGTTATCATGATGTTTGTTCATTTTATTTTAGGACGACGTTCCTAAATGAAAACTCTACACTGTTCCGGAATTTCAACAAACATTATCGACAATAACGAAGTAAGCACTAACGCAACAATCCAAACAAAATGTATGCACAAAACAAATGACAATCGAAACAACAAAAACAAACGTTAGTCCCTCAAGTCATAGAAATAAAATAACATGTAAATGATAAAGGATAAAACATAAAATAGAACATGAATCTGGGGATCCCATGGTCATGTGGCTCCGCTCCCTCCCAAGAAACCGAGCAAATCCGTCATCTCCTCATCCATGCAGGCCTCCTCTGCATCGCTCGGGGATCCTGCAGGCGCCTCCCCTGCCTGGGCCTCGGGCCAATATCCGGGCCATGCGACCTCAGCCCTAAACTGATCTGGATAGGACACGCAAAAGGAACGAACCTTGGCCCTGCTGACTGAGGATGAGCTGGTAGAGACACTCATGTATCTGCACCTGCCCCCGGTGGTTGGTCGCCTACTGGCCAACCAAGTGTTGTAGATACCGCTCCATGCCTAATGACCCAACAGGATCAGCCTGATGAGGTGGTGGCGATGCGTCTGCGGCCTGTGGTGCATCACCCTGCACCTGCCTAGGCGTGCAATACTTCTCAATGAAGGCCTGAGTGATTGGCGGTCGGATCACCTTACTAGGTGTGATGGGAACCCCGAATGACTGGCAGAGGCCCGTGATGAATGCTGGAAACCCCAGGGCCCTGTTAGACTTATCCGGGTCTAGAGGGTGCCTGGTGGATGGCATATCTGCAAACAAATAGATGGCATCAGCAATCACCTGAGCCACGTGAACGCTCATCCGTGTTAGGATGGCATACACCAGCTGACACTTCGGCAGAGGGAGATCGGAGTTATGATCACTAGGCAAGACATTGCTGAGCAGCAACGTCATCCACATTTGGGTCAAGGTGGTCATGTTGGTGCGCATGATCCGCACCCATCTCCCGGCAGCGGTCCGGGTGAAATCCTGCCCTGGTGTGCACAATAGCTGGGCAATGGCCTCCTCGTCGAACCTGTCGGCCCTGTTCCTCCTCTGACTAAACTCGCACTCCTGGCCTTCCTCCAACACTAGCAGGTCACCCAGGAATTGGCTGAGGGCATCTGCGTCAAAAGGAATCCACTGATCCCTCACCCATGAACGCATGTCCCACACTCCCTCCTCTGTGGGCCATGCATTAGCGTAAAACTCCAGGACTACCTCAGGGTCAAACTTAGCCATGGGAGTAGCCAACGTCGTCCAATGTCTGCGAGCTATCTCCTCCTGAAAATCGGTGTACTCATCGTCCCTGAGCTGGACACGTCTCTCTCGGTGGAACGACCATCCTTTGATGGGCTCGAAGCGCTGCTGGTGCACGGCGCTCCGGAAACGGTGACTATCAAACTCGGAGGCGGCACTGGTCCCTTTAGCCGCGACGTCCCTCCTAGATCTTTTCGCGGAAAGCTTTTTCGGAGCCATTTCCTGCGAGGACAAACATTTGGAAAGTTAGTTTACAAGAAAATACCAATCATTACGAACAAGAGCCGAACAACACTTATATGGTGCGAGTGTCAACATGCACTTTAGAAAACAATCACATTGGGGCATGTGGTATTTTATGACACATACCTATATACATGCATTTACACACGCCCACATAAATTTTTTTTGGTGAAAGGCATTTTATGACACACATCCATGTATGTTTTTGACAAGCATTTCCATGCTACATCCCACATACCTGCACATTTCTTTTGAAAGGCTACCTACTCACAAATATACATATTTTGAAAGGCATTTTTACGCTACCTATCCAACATATACAAATTTTTTAAAGGCATTTTTTGCTATATATTCACACACTTTGTAAGGCATTTTCATGCTATATATTCACACACTTTGCAAAGTATTTCATGTTATATATTCACATATATACATACTATTGAAAGGTTTTTTACATGCTATATATTCACATATATACATACTATTGAAAGGTTTTTTCCATGCTATGTATTCACATATATACATACTATTGAAAGGTATTTTTCATGCCATATATTCACATATATACATACTATTGAAAGGTATTTTTCATACTACCTAGGCGCAAGGTATTTCTCATGAGGCAGCAAGTTCAAATTCTAGTCAAAAAACCTCTCAAACATGTTCTAATATTCATGCATCTTTTACATTCAAAACCAAAAACTTAGATTCCTAGGCATAAGTCATGCTTTTGGCACTTTAGTCTAGCTTCTACAAAACTGCCCACATACTCACAATGGCAGCCATATGTGCATAATTTGTTCCACAAGCTATGTTTCACAAAATCATGTGCAAATGCCATTGAGGCATTTCACCGAACACTTGGTGGGTGCATGTTTAGGCATGAAAATCAAGGGAATGGGGGCAATGTGGCATGCCCTATTACTCCATAATACAACCTAGGCCTAAGGCCATCCCCTACAACCCCTTAATTCATCAAAAACAGGCAACAATCCAAGGATAAATCCCTCACATTTTTTAGCAAATACATGCAACTTGAAGCACCAAAATACATCAATGGAAAGCTACAGAGCCCAAGAATGAGGTACTTACTTGTTGGAGATGAATAATAGAGCAAAATGGAATCAAAAACGCGAAAATGGTGACCTAAGGGCTGCAAAACTCGTGAATCCCGTGAGCCTTTGTTTCTTGAATGAGGGGGGAGAGTTTTTGGGTGCAGAAACCTTCCCCCTCCCCCTTTTTAACCCTATTCGTGTAGGGGTTGCTCACCCAAGCGAGCTCAGCTCGCCCAGGCAAGCTAACCTGCATTTTTTTTTTTGGGTATCAAATAAGTGCGGCTTCTTATGGGTCGGCGTTCACTTACTCGAACCCCCCTCAGGGTAGATTAAACATCCAATATTTTAAAGACACAACAATAATAATTGTTGGGAATTTAAAGGATACTAGGTTGCCTAGCAGCGGCGCTTTCCGTTTGTCCAGAGTTGGGCAAGGGACGACGATCTATCGGTCGTGACCCTAGCCTCTACTTGTGTCCGTCCCTATGTACCTGAAAATATGAAACGACATTACGCGGCAAATTGTGACCGCGTTATCGTTTTACCTTGATTGGTTTCTGCCTTCAGCTTCGTCCCGGCATCTGACCACGGTCTAAGACGATTCTGCCCCTGTTATCACAAAATATGCATGTGTATGCGTATGCATGAGTGTTTTCAAATGCAACAATCTTTATAGTGAAAGCTGGTTAGGTTCAGTTTTAATTAAGCGCTTGGGGCACCCCATGAACTGAGCAAAAAGGCTCAGGTTATCACAAACTGCACATGGTTTAAAACCAAAGTGAGGACTGAAGCCTCAAACCCATGTTCTCTTCTTTTAAAGAACTGTGACGAGAAAATTACAGCGGACAGGAATCCCTGGGGGAAACCAAGGAGAACACACAAAAATAAAAGAACATGCAGTGATTTCCTCAATTGCTCCAGATCCTAAGTGTAGTATTTCTTGACAACATCGAAGTTCACGGGTGAGGGTAGCTCCTCGCCATCCATGTTGATGAGCACCAGAGCCCCTCCAGAAAAAAGCCTTTTTCACAACGAAAGGCCCTTCGTAGTTCGGGGCCTACTTCCCTTGATTATCTTTAACAACGTGGGATATCTTTTTCAGCACAAGGTCCCCCTCGTTGAACTTGCGGGGGTGCACCTTCTTGTCGAACGCGTTCTTTATCCTTTGTTGATACAGGCGCCCATGGCTCATGGCCGTCAAACGCTTACCTTCAATAAGGTTGAGTTAGTCATAGCGTGTTTGAGCCCACTCTGATTCTTCCATGCCCAATTCCGCTAGTATCTTCTGGGAAGGGACCTCTACCTCAAATGGGAGTACCGCTTCCATCCCATAAACCAAGGAGTACGACATTGCCCCAGTAGAAGTGCGTACCAAGGTTCGATATCCATGCAGCGCAAAAGGCAACATCTCATGCCAATCTTTGTATGACACTGTCATCTTCTGAATAATTTTCTTAATATTTTTATTTTCCGCCTCCATAGCCTCGTTCATCTTCGGCCGGTAGGGGGTGGAGTTATGATGATGGATTTTGAAATTCTCGCACATTTCCTGCATCATTTTGTTATTCAGATTGGTGCCATTGTCAGTAATGATTTTCCTAGGGAGTCCGTATCGACAAATCAATTCCCTCTTTATGAATCTGACCACCACACTCCTCTTGACATTGGTATAAGAAGCCGCTTCGACCCATTTGGTGAAATAATCTATCGCCATGAGAATGAAGCGATTACCGTTCGAAGCCATGGGTTCGATGGCCCCTATGACATCTATCCCTCACATGGAAAAAGGCCAAGGGGCGGACATGACATTCAGATGATGTGGCGGAACATTGACATTGTCTGCGAACACTTGACATTTATGGCATTTCCTTACATGGGTGCAGCAACCGCTTTTCATAGTGAGCCAGTAATAACCTACTCTAAGGATCTTCCTGGCCATAGCATGCCCATTGGCATGTGTCCCAAATGAACCCTCATGGACTTCCTCAATCATGTAGTTCGCCTCTTTGGCATCTACGCATCGCAGGAGGGTCATGTCATGGTTTCGTTTGTACAGGACGGTACCACTCACAAAGAAACTAGTAGCCAATCTCCTTAACGTTCTTTTGTCATTGTCGGAAATCCCTGGTGGATATTCTTTGTTCTCGATATACTGTTTGATGTCGAAATACCACGGTTTTCCATCTCGCTCTTCCTCTATCGCACAACAATGTGCCGGCTTGCCCTGAGATCTGAATTCAATGTACGGCAGATCCCCGTGTGGGGCAAGTTGAAACATGGATGCCAAGGTGGCCAATGCATCGGTCATTTGGTTCTCTTCCTGAGGTATGTGGTGGAAAGAAATGACGTCAAAGAATTCGGCTAACTTCAGGATATAAGTTTGATAGAGTATCAATTTTTGATCCCTAGTTTCCCATTCTCCTCTCAACTGACATATTACCAAAGCCGAGTCTCCATACACTTTGAGTAGCTTTACGTCAAAATCAATGGCAGCTTGAATCCCAAGGGCGCACGCTTCATATTCGACCATATTGTTGGTACAATCGAAACACAGCCTCGCCGTGAAATGGATACATTGATCATCTGGGGATACAAGGACTGCCCCTACTCCATGGCCCAAAGCATTAGATGCCCCATCGAAACAAACAATCCATTTGTCTATATCCTCGTGCATCCGCTTCTCTTCGAATAGGACCATGATGTCTTCATCCGGGAACTCAGGGTGCATCGGCCGATAATCTTGGATGGGTTGTTGGGCCAAATAATCTGCCAAGGCGCTTCCCTTTATCGCCTTTTGGGTGACATACACAATATCAAATTCAGATAGTAGTACTTGCCACCTAGCGATTCGTCCCGTGAGGGCCAGTTTCTCAAAGATGTATTTCACGGGATCCATTTTGGAAATAAGCCAAGTGGTATGACTGAGCATGTACTGCCTAAGACGATGTGACGCCCATACCAAGGCGTAGCACGTCCTTTCCAACATTGAGTAATTCATCTCACAGGCGGTAAACTTCTTGCTTAAATAGTAAATGGCTTGTTCCTTCTTCCCAGAGTCATCGTGCTGACCCAACACGCACCCCATAGACTCGTCTAACACAATCATGTACAGGAAAAGAGGTCTTCTTGTTACAGGTGGCATGAGCACCGGGGGATTCGCGAGGCTCTGCTTGATTTTTTCGAAGGCCTCTTGGCAGTCGCTATTCCACAAGACCGCCTGGTTTTTACGCAATAGTTTGAAGATGGGCTCGCAGGTAGGGGTGAGTTGTGAGATAAATCTCGCAATGTAATTCAACCTGGCCAAGAAACCTCGAACCTGCTTCTCCGTGCATGGCTCTGGCATTTCAAGAATGGCCTTCACCTTCTCGGGATCTATCTATCCCTTTCTGGCTCACGATAAAACCCAACAACTTTCCTGACTTTACCCCGAAGGTGCACTTGGCGGGGTTTAGTTTCAGTTGGTATTTCTGCAGCCTTCCAAACAGCTTATGTAGATTGACGAGGTGTTCGTCCTCAGTCCAAGATTTGGCAATCATGTCATCTACATAGACTTCTATCTCTTTATGCATCAGGTCGTGGAATAAAGCTACCATGGCACGTTGATAGGTTGCCCCAGCATTTTTAGCCCGAAGGCCATCACTTTGTAGCAGAATGTTCCCCATAGGGTGACGAAAGTGGTCTTCTCCACATCTTCGGGTGCCATTTTTATCTGGTTATACCCTGAGAAACCATCCATAAATGAGAAAAGGGCGAACTTAGCTGTATTATCTACTAGTATATCAATGTGTGGTAAGGGAAAATTGTCTTTAGGACTGGCTCGATTTAAATCCCGATAGTCTACGCACATTCGCACTTTGCCATCCTTTTTTGGGACAGGGACAATGTTGGCTACCCACTCCAAGTATCGAGCCACAGCCAAGAAACCCGCATCGAACTGCTTTCTCACTTCTTCTTTAATTTTCAAAGACATTTTGGGTCTCATCCTTTGTAATTTTTGCTTAACCAGGGAAGACCCAGGATTCAATGGCAACCTATGCTGCACAATGTCGAGGTCCAGACCTGGCATGTCTTGGTACGACCATGCGAAGATGCCTTTATATTCTTCAAAAAGGGTTACCAAACCTTGGCGGATAGGTGCGGTCATACCGGTTCCTACTTTCACTTCTTTCTTTCCCTCTTCGGTCTCTAAGTCTATCAGTTCGGTTTCCTCTTGGTGAGGCTTCATTTCGCATTCTTCCTGAGCGATCAATCTCTCCAACTCTGGTGAAAGGACGTCCTCTTCCTCTTCTTCATTTATTGTTTGACTTACTTCTCGGTCAAAATCGATTATCAAACCCTCGTTGTTAGGATCCTCAAAGGATCGATCCTCACATCTATACCATTCAAGACAAAAAACAAAAACATGCAAAATGATATGAGAAAAGGTGGAATCGCAAGAATAGATGAAACAAGATCTCTTTGTTATTTAATAAGGTAGGTTTCACAAAACAAAAGAGAAAGGAATCTATAGCCTTCAATTACATTGAATCAGCGGTATAGACTTCCGACTGGCTCGTCACGTGCCAATTCCCCAGTTGGAAATTGGGATGGCACGTCTCACGAAACTCGGCGGATCTTGTGGAGCCTCTTCTCCTATTGCCGCCACCTCTTCCTCGAACATTATCCCAGCACTTGTGAAACACTAGCTAACATGACCGGGCCATTCCCTATCTGCTCGGAGTCTTGACAGTGCATTCCTTCTTCCAGGTTTCCCGGGCTCATACCCCAACCCATATTTGTGCGGGTTACCCCTAATGTCAACCACATCGGCATTCCCGTGGCTGTCCTTGCCCAGACCCATTTCGGGCTCATAACCGTGCCTGAGCATTACCCGCGCCACCATCAGGGTCGCATTAGAGAAACAAGGTAGCAATGGACTTGTTTCCACAGAGGCACAACTTACCACCTCGAAGGATTGGAAAGTTGTTTCCAATGATTCCTCTGTTGCCTCTACATATGGTGCCGAGGAGGGGCAGCTTACCAACATATCCTCTTCGCCCGACACTATCACCAAAAGTCCACCAACCACGAATTTCAATTTCTGGTGAAGCGTCGAAGGGACCACTCCCAGCGCGTGAATCCATAGCCTCCCCAAAAGGCAGTTGTAGGCGGGATTTATGTCCATCACTTAGAAAACCACATTGCAAGTGTAGGGGCCTATCTGAATGGGGATGTCAATTTCCCCCATCACCTCCCACCGACTACCTTCGAAAGCTCGTACTACCATCGAACTCAGTTTTAGACGTGACGCATTAAAAGGAAGTTTCTCCAAGGTGGTCTTTGGCATCATATTTAGACTTGAACCATTATCGATGAGTACCTTAGCGATGGCATGGTCCATGCATCTGACAGACACATGTAGAGCTTTGTTGTTCCCTCTCCCCTCAACTGGAATCTCTTCTTCCACGAACGCGAGATAGTTATTGGTAGTTATGTGATTAACAATGCCTTCAAAACCCTCGACTGAGATGTCGTGTGCTACGTGGGCTTTGTTGAGGACCTTTACTAATAGTGCACAATGCGGCTCGGAGCTTATGAGTAGTTTGAGCAAGGAGATCCTTGCTGGAGTTTTATTCAATTGCTCAACTACTTTAAACTCACTTTGTTAGATGAGACGAAGGAACTCATGAGCCTCTTCCAAGGTCACCGTCTTTCCTTGGAGACCTTCCTTCTTTTCAGCTCCCTTTACTACCGGGGGATCCACTTCTTTTGAGGGGGTGGCCGCGCCTGCGGACTCTTGGGTCATGGGTGCTTTCCCCTTGGAGGGCAATTCCTCCGAGTGAGGGGGAGCGAACACCCGGCCACTGTGGGTGATGCCACTAAGGCCGGTAATGTTGGTCACCTTGGCTGACAAGGAGTCAACCTCGGTTGCAACCCCTTCTCCAAAAGCGGGAGGGGTATATTTCCATGGGACGACCTTATTGCTTTGATAGGAAAATGGCATCGGCTTGGGAACTGTCGGGGGGTACTCGGACCTGCGGCTGGTCATATTCCTAGTGAAACATATTACTAGGGCTTTGGGGGTTGGGGGAGCCTTCCTTTTTGCCGACTGCGTGCAAATCTGCGGTTCTTCCCTACCTCTCTCGGACACTTCGAGCTGCCCCCTGTCCATGAGTCATTGAAGTAGCTCTTCCATCACGGGGGCAGGTTTCCATGTCGTGTAATTCCCCAAGATGAAACAGACATTCTTCGCTCTTTTCTCCGCCACGAGACACCATGCATGCTGCCTACAACGACTGGTAGTTGAATCTTCTGGATGTAGCCACATCTTCTAATCTCTTTGACCCTGATGGCCTATCCTTTTCGATGGCGTTTACGCTAGCTCCTCCATGACTGGCTAGTGGATTGGTCTTAATGTTGGGGCCCTCTTCTTGAAATGGTAGCCAGCCGACATTTATTAGGTGTTGCACCTTATACTTGAATGGCAGGCAAGAATCAATGTTGTGTCCGGGGGCTCCACTATGGTATACGCACGTGACATTTGAGTTGTACCACTTGGGGTATGGTGACTGGAAGACCTTCCCGGGTATGGCCACCACCAAATGATTTTCCAATAATGAGGGCCATAACTCGGAATACGCCATGGTAATAGGAGAGAATTGGTCTCTCGGGGAGCGTCGTGGATTGTCATAGCTTGTGCCAGGAGTCGTATTATTGGCTGGCCGGGGTGTGGTTGGAGCCGCGTGTTGTGCAGACGCTTTTTCTGTTGTGGCAGGCCCTTCTACTTGAGTTAGGAGGGAACTTCCGGCTCGGATTGAAAAGTTCTGGTGGTTGTGTTGGTATGAGTTTTGAGCATTTTGGGGCGTTTTCATCCACGTTGGGGCGGTGGTGACCGCGTGGGTATCCCCTTCCTTTTTCCGTGTGCCCACCACTGGGGCTCTTCTATTGCTGTTGGAGCCAGCGTTAGAGGCGTATTCAAACTTGCATTTCCTCAGTCCGGACTCAATTCTTTCTCCGGCGAAGACGAGGTCTGCAAAGTTGGTTGGCATATATCCTATCAGCTTCTCGTAGTAGAACGTAGGCAGCGTATCTACCATAATCGTGATCATTTCCCTCTCAGTCATAGGTGGGATGACTTGGGCTGCTAGGTCTCTCCACCATTGAGCATATTCCTTGATGGACTCATGTTTTCGTTTGCTCATGCTCTGAAGTTGGTTCCGATTGGGAGCCATATCTGTGTTGTATTGGTACTGCCTAATGAAAGCAGTTGCCAAGTCTTTCCACGATCGGACCTGAGAGGCTTCCAGATTTATGTACCACGCCACTGCTGCTCCGGCTAAGTTGTCTTGAAAGAAGTGCATTAACAGCTTTTCATCCATGGAATATGCCCTCATCCTTCGACAATACATCCAAAGATGACTCTTTGGACACGCCGTCCCTTTATACTTGTCAAAGTCTGGTACCTTAAACTTGGGAGGAATGATGATGTCAGGTACCAGACACAGATCGGCTAAATCCGAGAAAGGATAGTTGTTGAGGCCTTCCACCGCTCTCAACCTCTCTTCAAGCAGATCGATCTTTCCCTTGTCTTTTGAAATGGGAACGAGTTCCTTAACGGGTGTAGATTGAGATGGGGCATGGCGGATTATGTTTGGTTGGGGCAACTCATGGGGGGACGATTCCCTTGGAGGAAGTAGAGGGCCTAAATGGGCATCTCCTTCATCATCTTCCTGCAGAGGATAGTCGGCATGAGGAGGGAGTTGCCCTCGAAGGTAGGGGCCTGGCTTAAATCTTCTGGAGCGGTACGGGGAGTGAAGTCTGGAGGCAAACCATAAGGGTAGGCTTGAGGACTATACCTCCGATTGAAACCCGTCGCGCTTCTGTCCCAGCCCAAGTTCATTGCGGGCTGTAGCACCGGTTCCGCTTCCTTAGTTGTATTGGAAGCGGCCGCCGTAGCATTGTCTTCTATTGATTTTTGAATTTTTATCATGGCTTCCGTGATAGAAGCCATCTAATCTTTTAAAGCCGACATGTCGGCCTTCATCTGTTCTTGCACTCCCTCTTCGTTATCCATCTTACTTTTGGATCAGGTGTTATAGGGGTGCCTTTGCGCTTTTTTAGTTATGGTGAGTTTCCTAAAGAAACAAACAGTGGTGAGCATGCCACCAAATCATGAATATGCTAATGAATGATCAGAGCACTTAGATCCACCTCAAGGCCTTTTTAGACAATGTGATGAGTTTCAGAACTTCTCTTTTTATAAAAAGGAACAAAAACTTTCATCTAGCCAAGATTTTACAAAAGTGTTACAACAGAACCTAACGGTTTCTAATTATATGGGCCATTAAATCTATCATGTGTTGATAGTAATTGATTAGCCCGTGAATTTCCTCTGGGGCTGAACACACTTCGGCCATGGCCCTTGCTTTGGCTAGTAGTCGCGGGAGGTCTTGACTTCCATTTAAGGTCAAGGCGAACCTATCCATCCACATGTTCGCTTCTTGATGCAATGCATCAATCACCCTCCCTCTTGCTTCCTTCTCGGTGTATACTTGTGCGAAGTCCTCCACTAGCTTTTTCTCATGGGTCAAAGACTGGTTTAACTCTTCTTTGTACTGCCTTATTATAGCTAGCATGCTTTGCTCTGTGGCTTCTAACTATTGGGCCAAACGTTTCTTGGATCTTGAGCAAGCAGCTAACTCCTTCTTTAAGACCATGCCATGTACTCGTGATTGGTCTCTTTCCTCTCTTCGGAGCTTAAGCTCGTTGTTGCTGCCCCATAGAGCCCCTCGGAACTTGTTCCGGCCGTGCTCTTCCCTACGAGCCCTCTTGGTCTCTTGTTCCAAGGCCTTGGTGGTAGCTATATTTATATCTCTTATTTCGGCATTCTCTTTTCGGATTTTAAGAGCTGCTGATTTGAACCTTTCTTTGACTGTTTGGGCTTGCTCGAGTTCTGCCCTAAATGTCTGCACCTCTTCGTCTTCTTCCAGTGCCTCAACTTCCTCCTTTTTAGCGGTTCTCTAACTCGGGAGCCAATCCAAACCTTGCACATAGGCTTTCAACCACCTTTGGTAGCCACCGATGGGCCCATTGTTACTGCCCCTGAGTTCTTTGTCCTTCTTTTGCACCACCTCCCATGCCTTGCGGACCTTCTGAAGTGTCTCCACGTTGGTCTTATTGAAACCTCGTGAAATGACAGGCGCGAGCTCTTCCTCTAGTGGTGCCCCTCTCATAGGGTAGCCAAGTTGCCTTATAGCAAGAACGGGATTGTAACTGATGCAACCCCTTGTCCCCATCAAGGGAACATTCGGAAATCCTCTGCACGAAATAAGGATCCCGGTTCTTCCTTCTTTCAATCGAGGGAACCAGTTGACAGACGCTCCTTCTTTGTTTGCTAAGAGTCAGTTCCAATTTGCCCTTCCTTTCTCTGTGCATGAACGGTGGCTTTCTAGCGGGCAAGCATGCCTCACCTCTTGGCGATAAAGGTGCGAAACCAACCATACATAAAGAGCTGGAGTACAGCAAACAATCCTCGTACTGCTCGTCTCACATCTTCGGTCGAAGGTGTCATATAGGTCGGCTAGCATAGCGACAATCGGGCTTTCCTTGTGGTCATGATAGGCAGGAAAAGCGTCGATCGCTACTAGATCCACCAACCCATCCACATTTGGAAAGAGGACTCCTCCGAAGATCAATAGTGCGAGAATGTCTATGAACTGGGCCCATTCGCCTCTACCTGCCAAGGTTCTTGCTTTTGCCTCCAAACATTTTCTCGGTATTCCAACCACCCCATTTCTAACTTGTTTTCCATGGTCTAATTCCTACGCCGAGATTTGGACTATCTTCGAAATTCTAGCTAATGAGGGATAGAACCCTGAGAAGAGGTATGGTCTCCTTCCCCCTAGAGGACATCCTAGGATCTCTTCAAACTCTTCCACCATGGGTGACAGCTGGAAGTCCCCAAAGGTAAAGCATCTCAACGACTGATCATAATACTGGGCGAGGGAGGCAATGGCCTCTCTGGAGACTTCTACCATGGCTAAGTCCCAGATTTTACCATAAGCTTTGCGAAAAGCTTGCCGCTGGAGCTGACCCATCAACTGCCCTAACTCCTTAAGGCTGGTGACATCTAGGCCCTTAATCTTGACTTGATAGAATCTTTTTCCGATTTGATTTGTCCCCATCATTTACCTAAAAAGGGGTGAATCAAGGCTCTGATATGAATGATGCAATGCACATGCATGAAACGAAAAGAAGAAAAACAAGTGGTAATTTACATATACGAGACCGAAAAAGATCCATCTTTTTAATACTACACTCTAGGCATTGCGGCGCTCCAACATATGTATTAAAAAGTGACGCGTTACTCTAAAGAGACAAGATATCACTAGATATACATCAAAACTATAATTTATGTGCTATTCGCAGAAGAATGCATGAGAACAAATGGTACAGAGTGTGCTTGCTCCATGCCCCTATTTGGGGACCTATAGGATAATATCTAGGGGTCTCTAATAACTACTCCCAACGATCCATATCTCACAAGGTTGTTTTCTAGAGGTATCATCACTCAAGATAATAATATTGCGGCAGTATGGAATACCAGCGACAACACATTATAAAGAGAGAAAGCTCTAGACGAGGTTTCACTATTATCAAGCAAGTCGGAGACCTAGCATGACCATAGATCCACCTCAACTCCTTAGATTTCCATGAACACGGGTATATGGCCCCTTTTTACTCAAACCCGTGGGTGCTTAGAATGCGGTGTAAAAATGTGGAAAAGACATCATTTATTATTTTTACACAGTTCAAGAAAAAACGCACAAAGTTTCATAATTCCACATTTTCCTAAAATAGGCCTAACTCACAAAAACAGTCCCCAGTGGAGTCGCCAACTATCGCAACCTATCTTTTGGCGGGTGAGCGAGGCGAGGCTCACAGGTGCGTCTTCCATAGAAGGAAAATGCGCGGAGTCGCCACCAACGTTTATTGAAAGGAAAACGTTAGAAAAACCAAAGGAAACCGGTCATGAAGAATATTCCAGATTCGGGAGTTATCTTTACGTTTGAGGAAGGTATTAGCACCTCTCACGTTTGTCCCAAAGGACAACAGCCTTAGATTAAAATTGTGTAAAATTATGCATCTAAACATTTATTTCTTTTTTATTTTTGAGGTCGACAAAAGTAGGGCTCTTGCTCCTACGTACCCTCCATCAAAGAGGAAATCAGACCTACGTAGTTCTTTCAAAAGGCAGTGATGTGTTGATTTTATGCTTTCGAACGGTCCATGTTAACCGATAAAAAGCAAAGAGGACCGTTTAAGGCGTTTGATGCAAGCTCCATTGGAGCTTGTAGGCCTAGGATATTCTTCATCAATGGATTCCTTTGCTTCTTGGAAGATAAATGGCAGCGGAATGGAGAAGGAAGAGAAAGAGGAGACGCCACTTCAAGGAGAAGATGAGTCTAGAAGAAGCTCACCACCATAGGAGGCCATGGATAAGAGCTTGGAGGAAGAAGGAGAAGAATGAAGGAAGAGGGAGAGAAGAGCACGAAATTTTGAGCTCTAAATGAGCTTTGAAATCTGAAGTTTAATATTCAAATGTTCAAAGTTCAAAAAAAATGCACACACATGACCTCTATTTATAGCCTAAGTGTCACACAAAATTGGAGGGAAATTCAAATTTCACTTGAATTTGAAATTTAATTTGTGGAGCCAAAATTTCACTAATTATGATTAGTGAATTTTAGTTATGGTTCAGCCCACTAATCCAAGATCAATTCCAAGATTCTCCACTAAGTGTGCTTAGGTGTCATGAGGCATGAAAAGCATGAAGGACATGCACAAAGTGTGACTATATGATGTGGCAATGGGGTGTAGTAACCAAATGCTCACCTCCCCCTCTAAAATTTAATTGGATTGGGCTTCTACCAATTCAATTAAATTTATTTCCAACCACACACATCAAATATCCACTTAGTGCATGTGAAATTACAAAACTACCCCTAATACAAAAACTAGTGTAGGTGCCCTAAAATACAAGGGTTGAAAAATCCTATATTTCTAGGGTACCTTACCTACATTATGGAGCCCTAAATACAAGGCCCAAAAATAATGAAACCTTAATCTAATATTTACAAAGATAAGTGGGCTCATACTTAGCCCATGGGCCCGAAATCTACCCTAAGGCTCATAAGAACCCTAGGGCCTTCTCTTGCATATCTGGCCCAATCTACTTGGAGTTTTCTATCCAATGCCCTTGCGGGGTAGGATTGCATCATTCCCTCCCCCTTGAAAAGGATTTGACCTCAAATCCCGAGGTTCTTGAAACTCTGGGCTTTTTTCCTCAACACCTGTAAAAAGAACAAAAACATATGTATTAGTGGTGTTTAGTATGTTGAAGTAAGGTAAGATCTGAAAACTCATTTCCTGGGCATCTTCCCATGAAGGAACATGGTTCCTCACCAACTCAATGAATGGTGCTACAAGTATAGAAAAATATGGGGCAAACCTTTTGTAAAAGTTTGTTAAGTCTTGGAAGCCCCAAATTTTTCTTACACTTGGTGGAGCGGGCCATTCAGGAATGACCTTTATTCTCTTAGGGTTCATGGGAACCCCTTGATCACAATTTAAAAAATTAAGAAAAGTAAAGCAATAGAACATACCTTTTTCTGTATTTTCATGTTGATTATTCCTACCAAAAAGTATGACAAACCTAAGGTGTCCCATATAAGTGCCTAAGTTTGTATTGAAACTAAAAATAAGAACAAACCTACCTAATGAGTCCCTATGTACACAAATCATGAAGATGTTGAGTGCAAGAGTGATTTTACAAAAGAGTATTGCACCACCCAAAGCATTCATCACACCACCTATTTTAGGGATTTGGTGCCTAATAATACTTATTTTGGGCACCAACAAAGCACAAGGATTTAATCTCTTGCGAACCAAACCCTCATCCAACAACTCCTTTACTTGAGGAATAAACTCAAGCCTAAGAGATGTGGCAATGCTAACAAGTGTCTTTTTACAAAGGAGAAAATGTGGATGTTGTCTAAGAAGGGAAATTTCTTTAATATTTGTCTTTATTTCAAAATGTCTTTCCTTCTTAGCTAACCTCTTGGAGGAGACACTTACCTCCTTACACTCCTCCTTAACCATTAAAGGTTGTCCTTCTTCTTGGGGGTAGATCTCTTCACTAGATTCTTCCCTTTTAGCTTCTTCACTTTTACTAGAGGAAGGTGAAGTAGTAGCCTCATCTTGGCTACTATAAATGTCTTGGCCCCTCATAATCATGGTTTTCTTGGTGGGGCATTGAGAAGTAATGTGTCCTCTTCCAAGACATTTAAAGCACTTCATGGAGCTAGTCTTCTCTTGCAAACTAGCCTTAAGGGGTTGCTTTTCTATTGTCTTCCCCTTATCATCTTTGGGCTTAGAAGGTCTCACCCCTAAGATTCCTTGACCTTGGTCTTTCTTTGGATAAGAGTCAGAGCCATAAGATTTTGAAGTAGACGTCCTTTTAAGTTGTTGCTCTACCCTTATTTCCCAATCTAAATTAGCCTCTACGTTGTCCTTCCCATGGAAGTATGGGAGTTTAATGTTAACCTCTTGAGGCTTTCTTTCATTTTCTCTCCTATGGGAGTGAGGTCTAAGATGTGACCTATGCCTTCCTTCATAATAGTCACGAAGTTCTTCACTTAGGCTCTTGCAAGAGTTATGACTACTATAGGAGACATGTTTTTCTCTTTTCATTTCTTTCATTATTTTTCTTCTTTCTTCCTCTCTTATTTTCTTTCTTTCATCTTGACTTATTTCTTCCACTCTTTTTTTACCTTTTTCTTTTCTCTCTTGTTTTTCTTTCCACAACTTAAGGGATCTCAACTCATCTAATATCTTATACAAGGGGTCCTTAGGAGTAGAACCCTCACCATTAACACTAGATGAAGAATGAAGACTCATGTTGGTTCCAAAGTTATGGTTCTTTCTTGTTGGGGGTTTGAAAACAAAAGGTAAAATAAACTATGGTTGAAACTAGCCAAAATAAACACTAAAAGAGGTGTGAAAGATAAGGTAAAAACTAATTGGTAAAAGGCAAGCTATCTAGGCGGTTTGACAATGGAGGGTAAAGGAAATAAGCTATGAAAATAAGCAAGAAATTAAAGTGCAAGAAATGCAAACTAGGCGGATCCTAAGAGTGTTTGGATGACCTCATTTAAGGTTCCCAACAAAACACTCACTATCCTAAGGGGAAATTGCCTAAAATTATTACACACAAATGGAAGTAGGGTGACCTAGCGGAGGCTCCCAACTTACTTCCAATGAAAGGCCTTTTTGTTACAAAATTTGAAAGCAAAGCAAATTGCCAATTACAAAATTACAAAGAAAAAAGTCCTCAATTGTGGTGGTTATTCTCTCTTTAGTGTTTCACTCAATTTGGAGTGCTTCTTAATCCAATAGCTCTTAATGTGGTTGGCCCCTTGCTTCTTGACTCAAATTCTTCAAGATATGACACCAATCCTCCTTTCCAATTTCCTATATGGCAACTCACAAGCAAGGAAACAAAGAGACAAGCAATAACCAAAGACCAAAAAAAATGAAATGAAAGCTAAACCAATAGATTTTTAACAAGACAAATTTCCAAGGATTATTCAACAATTAAAGCAATGAAAAGCACAAAAAGCAAGCTAGGACTCAAAGAGAAACCTAGAATGGCTCTAGAGTAGAGTAGAAAAACACTATAAAAAAAAAAAAGACTCAAGAAACCTCTAGTTTTGGCACTTGTTTTCACAATAATTTTCAATTGAAATTTCAGAACTAGGATTGGTATAAAATAGGCACCAATTATAGAACAAATTTTGAGCCAAAACAACAAGCACACTTTCCTTTCACTTTTCTTTTTTTTCCTGGACACTGATTTTTATGCCAACTTGTGAGATTTTTCTTATTTTTTCCTTTAATCCAAATCGCTTGGTTCTTTTTTTATAATTTTGGTCCAGATGTCTATAAAATTCAATAAAAGTTTCAGCTCAAAAAACGTAGTGACCAACTCCCAGTAATTTATACAAGTTCGTATGTTCAAGCTGCCAGCACCAGCGATTTCAGCCTAGAAATCAAGAGTAGTGTTTATGTTGCTTAAGGCTTGGATAGTTACAATTTGTGTTTGCTTATGCTCAATTATCTTGAATAACACAATTAAAGAGAGCTTAAGACTTATTTTGATTCACAAATCCAGCCACAACTCAGCACCACAACTCAACTTCATCATAGGCATCATGTAGGAAACTTAGAAAGCAAAAAAAAAGGTTCAAGAACAAGACTACTTCTAGGAATTGATTTAAAACATGTTATGAACTAAATAACATGCATGAATTAGACTCAAAATTCAAAAGATAGGCTAAGAATGACAAGAATACATGAACAAATGTATCTAGAATTCAATCAACAAAATAAAATTCAACACAAACTTAGAACATAATGTGACAATTACTATGACTAAACATGACTCTAAGACAACATGGATTAAGTGATTTACACTTAGATTTTTGTGTTTTTTTCTCTAATCAATATTTTGGAACAAAATTTAGATCTAAAGGTTCAGCACAAGAATATTATGAATGAAAATTGATAGAACCTAAAATCAACACAAAAAACAAGATTCAAGAGTAGATCTACAAAATTTGAACCATAGAAATGCAAGAACAAGTGTAGATCTAAGATTTAATCGGTTTATTTTTTTTTAATCTACTCTAAAC
This sequence comes from Glycine max, assembly GCF_000004515.6. Taxonomy (NCBI): domain Eukaryota; kingdom Viridiplantae; phylum Streptophyta; class Magnoliopsida; order Fabales; family Fabaceae; genus Glycine; species Glycine max. The sequence continues at coordinate 36,847,722 of NC_016088.4, read as the reverse complement.
AGCACCAAACCACAAGACAATGGAGGATATACATGGAGAATAAGATGAAAAACAAGGATTTAAAGAGAATTCACCGAACAAAAAGATAGAGGAAGCAAAAGAACATCACCTAGATGAAGATGCTCTGATACCACATGATGCAAGCTCCATTGGAGCTTGTAGGCCTAGGATCTTCTTCATCAATGGATTCCTTTGCTTCTTGGAAGATAAATGGCAGCGGAATGGAGAAGGAAGAGAGAGAGGAGACGCCACTTCAAGGAGAAGATGAGTCTAGAAGAAGCTCACCACCATAGGAGGCCATGGATAAGTGCTTGGAGGAAGAAGGAGAAGAATAACGGAAGAGGGAGAGAAGAGCACGAAATTTTGTGCTCTAAATGAGCTTTGAAATCTGAAGTTTAATATTCAAATGTTCAAAGTTCAAAAAAAATGCACACACATGACCTCTATTTATAGCCTAAGTGTCACACAAAATTGGAGGGAAATTCAAATTTCACTTGAATTTGAAATTTAATTTGTGGAGCCAAAATTTCACTAATTATGATTAGTGAATTTTAGTTATGGTTCAGCCCACTAATCCAAGATCAATTCCAAGATTCTCCACTAAGTGTGCTTAGGTGTCATGAGGCATGAAAAGCATGAAGGACATGCACAAAGTGTGACTATATGATGTGGCAATGGGGTGTAGTAACCAAATGCTCACCTCCCCCTCTAAAATTTAATTGGATTGGGCTTCTACCAATTCAATTAAATTTATTTCCAACCACACACATCAAATATCCACTTAGTGCATGTGAAATTACAAAACTACCCCTAATACAAAAACTAGTGTAGGTGCCCTAAAATACAAGGGTTGAAAAATCCTATATTTCTAGGGTACCTTACCTACATTATGGAGCCCTAAATACAAGGCCCAAAAATAATGAAACCTTAATCTAATATTTACAAAGATAAGTGGGCTCATACTTAGCCCATGGGCCCGAAATCTACCCTAAGGCTCATAAGAACCCTAGGGCCTTCTCTTGCATATCTGGCCCAATCTACTTGGAGTTTTCTATCCAATGCCCTTGCGGGGTAGGATTGCATCAGCGTTGGACCTTAAAACATTTTTTTTAGTGATTTTTACGGACAAAGCTTGATTTTGTGAGTTGATTTTAGCCTTAGTTTCACTTTAGTTATTAGTCAATTCAATTAAGAAAGAAAAATCCCAAAGAGAAATGTCCGATTGATTTTTTTGTTTTATTTTACTAAAAGATATTTTTTTATTATTATATTATTATTTTACCTCTTTTTTGATTTCCAACGTGGTTATGGCATAACCGAACGGTCGGATTTCATTTTAGCAGAAATTAACAGATGTTACAATTCAAATGATCGGTGGAAATTTATTTTATTTTTTGATTAGGCGAGAAAATGACTTAAATAAATGACTAAAGCACGTCAACAGGGGATACAAAAAGTAAATGAAATGAAAATCAAAGTATGCGAAACAAGTGGAGACCACCAAGGGTGCATAGAATGAATTGAAAATTTCCATTTCGGGAACTTACCGATTGAAGACCGAAGAACGACAAAGAACGAACGAAAGACGACAGAAAATCTTCACAAAATCACCCACAGAAACGTTTCGGACGCGTTACGGAAGCGCCTCGACTTGGATTTTCTTCACGGAAATGATTTTTTTCATTAATTTCAAGTGATCCTCAGATACCAAGAGGGTTGAACGTTTTTGTCCTTCCCTCCACTCCCTATTTATAGGGAAAAGAAGGAGAAGCATGCCACCCAGCTCGCCCAGGCGAGCTAGGTTGCTTCCTCCAGAAGGCACCAGACCAAGTGGGTCTGGTTTCTATTTACACCCCTCTGTTTACTAAATACATCCCCCTGCCTTTTTTTGCTTATTCTTTTTCCGTAACGTTACAGAACTTTACGAATTCCGTAACGATACTTGTTTTCCTTCCGTAATGTTATGGAACCTTACGGATTACGTAATCACCCCTTTTTTGGCTTTCGGAATGTTACGGAACCTCACGGATTGTGTAACAATGCTTCCTTTTGATTTCCGGCATGTTACGGAACTTCACGGATCGTGCAACAATGCTCTCTTTTGACTTCTGGCACGTTATGGACTTCACGTATTGTGCAACAATGGGTGCCAAGTATCTCGAAGCGGTCAAGCAAAGGTTGCATGCCATCAAACAATGGTCCCCAGACGAAATTAGGGTATGACAATGATGTTTTGATGACTTATGAAAATGCGCTTCTCAAGTTTAAATTCAAGACAAAAATCCAAGAATACAAGATACAACATCAAGAACATCTCTAGTGATTTAGGAAGGGAATTCCAAATTGAAACTGCAAAAGGTTTGGCCAAGAAATTTAAGCTAAAATGTATTTTTCAAGAGATTTACTCTCTGGTAATCGATTATCAGTGACCAAAATGATTTATAACAGCTATTAGAAATTTGAATTCAAATTTTACCAGTGACCAAAATGATTTATAACAGCTATTAGAAATTTGAATTCAAATTTTACACTGTGTAATCGATTACACATGGATGGTAATCGATTACCAGTAGTTACTAAACGTTTTGATTCAAATTTTAAAGCCTGTAATCGATTACACAAGTCTTGTAATCGATTACCAGAGGAGATTTTCCAAAAATTATTTCCAAGAGTCACATCTGTCTAAAAGGTTTTTGAATGGGCATCAAAGGTCTATTTATATGTGACTTGGAACACGAATTTGCTTAGAGTTTTTTAGAACAAAAAGGTCTTATCCTCTCTAAAGCAAAATCATCTTATCCTCTTAAAAATTCCTTGGCCAATACACTTGCAATTCAATAAGGAATTATTTGAGTGCTCAATTGTTCAATCTATCTCTTTCAAGAGAGATTTCTTCTTCTTCTCTTCATTCTATTTCTCAAAAGGGATTAAGAGACCGAGAGTCTCTTGTTGTAAAGAAATCTGAACACAAAGGAAGGTTTGTCCTTGTGTGGTTCAGAACTTGTAAAGGGATTTTGCAAGATAGTGGAACTCTCAAGCGGGTTGCTTGGGGACTGGACGTAGGCACAAGGGTGTGGCCGAACCAGTATAAATTTGAGTTTGCAATCTTTCTTCCCTTAAACTCTTTTACTGTTTATTGCTTATTGCTTATTGTGTCTATTCAGTAAGATTAATTTGCATAATTATTTAGGAGTTCAATTTTTGAAATAAAATCTTGGGATTTAGGTTAAAATCAAAATAGAATTTTAATTTAGAAAAAATTGTGATATCTTAATTCAACCCCCCTTCTTCTTAAGATATCTGAGGCCACTTGTCTAACACTTTTAAAGACAAGACAATCAAATCTCAAGTGCCCAGGTTGATCACATTCATAGCATTTTGGAACTAAGGTGGAATCTTCTCCTTTCTTCTTTGGATTGAAGTTTGATCTCCTTTGATTTCCTTTATTTCTCAGAAATGTATTGAATCTCTTCACAAAGAGACTGAAATCATCATCTTCTTCTAAGTTCTTTTCATTTGAGTCTTCTTTGTCATTTTCCTCATGAATAGAAGAAGAAGAGGCTTTGAATGCAATTCCTTTATTCTTTTTGTCATTCTCTTCATGTTGATAGAGTCTCATAAGTTCCATTTCATGTTCTTGAAGTTTCCCAAAGAGAGTGGCAAGAGACATGTTGGTGAGATCTTTAGATTCTGCAATTGCTATTACTTTTGGTTGCCATTGCCTGCTTAAACATCTCAACACTTTGTTAATGAGTTCTTCATTAGGAAATGTTTTTCCTAATGATGCAAGATGATTAACTATATGTGTAAATCTCTTTTGCATATCTTGTATGATCTCATTTTGATTCATTCTAAACAATTCATATTCATGTGTGAGAGTGTTTATTCTAGATCTCTTAACATCGGTTGTGACTTCATGTGTAACTTGTAATGTATCCCATATTTCTTTTGCATTTTTATGATTTGAAACTCTAAAGTACTCATCCATGCCTAGTGCAGAAGTAATTATATTCTTGGCTTTTAAATTATATTGAACCCTTCTTCTTTCATCTTCATCCCATCGCTCTCTAGGTTTTTCTATAATTTCATTTCCCACTACCATTGTAGGAATGAAGGGACCAATTTCAATGGCTTCCCATATATTTAAATCTATGGCTTCTATAAAGATCTGCATCCAGGTTTTCCAATAGTGATAACCCTCACCATTGAAAATAAGAGGCCTATTAATAGAATTTCCCTCAGGAAATGGAAAGTTAGATGAGGTCATAATAATTCTTGAAGTTTTTAAACTTTAGACAAGAAACCTACTATGATTCCCCTTGTTGGACAAGTGGCCTCAATAACTTAAGAAGTGGGTGAATTAAGTTTCAAAATTTTCCCACTAACAAATTTTAACCCCTTTTTTAAATGATATATGATAGGCTCAGAATGCAGAAGAAGAAGAAGAAGTAATCAATTTAATAATGTTCATTTAACTGCACAAGACAAAGTAAACTGCAATAAAATAACTGAAATAAGGGAAGAGAGAAATGCAAACTCAATTTATACTGGTTCGGCCACTTCTCGTGCCTATGTCCAGTCCTCAAGCAACCCACTTGAGATTTTCAACTATCTCTGTAAATCCTTTATAGTCTTTGAACACACCTTGGGATCCCTCACCCTTGTGTTCAAGATTCTCACAAGTCAAGAGACACACAGTCTCTTGATTACGATTGAGTTTATGAGATGAACAGAAAGATTTCTCTCCTTTAGAGTAAATGATACAAATTGAAGTTCCTAGATGAATTCTCAATAGATTTGCAAGTGTTTGGCCAATAGTTGTTTATAGAGCATTTGACAATTAAGTTCTCTTAGAACATCTCTCTCTTGTCCTTTTCAAAGTCAGACACACATATATATATACCCATTGTGCCTTTTCAAAAAGGGTTTTAAGATATGTGTCTTTTCAAAAAGTTTTTCTGAAGTTTTCTCACTAGTAATCGATTACAGGATTCTGGTAATTGATTACACAGTTATACTTTGAAGGGTCATGACTTTTCAAAGTGTTTTCTGAAGTTTCGTTACAGGTAATCGATTACAAGATTTAAAATTCAAATTCCAAAACCCTTTTGAAAAGCCTATTTGCAATCTTGTCTCTGGTAATCGATTATAATGCCTGGTAATTACCAATGCCTTTTTCTTGGTCTTGTTTGCTTGACCTTGAATTAATCTTGAACCAATCTCTATTTGCTTAACCTTAAATGTTTGTTGAAGCAATCTTGTTTGATTATACTTTGGCATCATCAAAAACCTGTATTCATACATTTACAAGCATCTCACATAACCTACAATGGCTTCAAAAAAAGCTGTGGGATGGTCAATGTCATTAGATATAAGGGATCATCGATATCATTATCCAGCCTATTTGCAGGTTTCGCCGGTCCCACAGCTCCCTGTTTATCCAACATAGTTAATTAACATAATTTAATTACAGTGAACACTTTAATTGAAAAAAAAAACATGTAATGACACTGAAATACATGTTCTAATAAACGCTTGACAAGATGTGTCGGCCAAGCAAGGAAGGTGTTAAGTGTCTGCCCCACTAACTTAACCTGTTCAGTGGGTACAGGAATGGGAGCATCTGCATCTCTAACCTCCTTAACACCAACCTTGACTTGATCATGGAGCAAAGGAATATTGTGAATGGTTGTGGACCCCTCACAATGTCTACCTAGGGAAACTAGACGGGGAGGATTTTCTTCGACGTACAACTCGCATTTGTCTGAGTCACCCGTGTCTAGATCATTCCCTAAGGGATCAACACAACTCTCCTTTGTGCTGACACGAGTAGCTGAAGGACCAATGTCAGGCTCAGGAGGCAGTGCGAGTCCCTATGATTGCATCTGTGATTGAAACTGGGACTGCATTTGGCTGAAGGATAACATTAGTTATCAAGTCACTTTTTTTGTGATCGACTCCTCCAGCTGGTCCCTGATATTTTGCGTCACCTGCTCTAGGTCTTCGGGAGCCATGGAGGAAGACATGCAGGAGGTCCTTGGAGTCGGTCCAAAGTATTGCTTAATCGTGACACTGGCTCCAGCAACACACACACGACTAGGGTGTTCTGGTCACCCAATGGCAGTAGTCAGTACATCCTGACGTCCATGGGCGACAAAGGAACCCTGTAAGGTTTGCTCCTCCAACGAATCCTGTAAGGAACATATTTATTGGTTTACTTAATCACACAATAAATATAAATAATTGCAATTCACAATTGAAATTGACTTAAATTTTGTCAGCAATTTCCTTTGCTGCCTCATAAGTCATTTGCCCAGTTTTCTTGGTGCGGACCATCTTCCATCTTACGTGTTGTCTGATGGGAGATGGAGGATCAATCACGGTGTCAGTGCTTTCGATTTGAGCAGCTTCCTCCGCTTTTTTCTTTTTCTTCTCCTCCATCAACTTGTTTTCTAGATATTCATAACCCCCACGGGACAACACGTGAGGGGCAGTGTTTTGTTTTTGGATGGCCTGTGCCTTTTTTCACACATCCTGTAAAAATTAAACGTTATGGAAAGTTATCATTACAATGTATAATAGTAAGTGAATTCAAAGTTTAAAACAATGAAAATCACAAACTTACCTTCCACGAAGGGTCTCTGCGGGTCTGACAAAATTGGGCCCACTTCTCTTTGCTAATGTCGTACTTTTCGCATACAGTGTCATCAATACTTTCCTTGTCGGCTGCAAGTGCCCATTTTGATGTCAAATCAAACTTAAATTGTCTCCACCGCTCCCCCACAGTCTGAAGTATTTTCTTTTTTGTCCTCAGATCAAATGCTTCAAGGATATCAAATTCAGCCTGACAAATAGAAAATTACATTCTATTGTTACTAAATTTCGATTTGATTGTCAATAAACAAAATGCAACATTTAACTAAAATACCTTAATATCCTCCCTTATCAAATCCTTCTAAGCAACATGGACTTATTTCTAATTCTCGTATGTCACATCCACCTTATCACGAGCGAAGATCCCTAAATATGTTCTTAACTTATTTCTGTGGGGAACGTCGACTTTCCCAGTCGCAAGATCGACATGGACCAGAGGTCTCTCTGCCCTAATTGGTCTAGTCGCCAATGATCTTAGTCGTGTGACTTTTCTTGTCCGCTTCAAGGTAGATGGCGACTGTGATGTTGTAGCAATAGGAGGAGGAGGAGGAGGAGAGCTGGGTGGTGTAGCCATTTGTCTGTAAAGAAAAAAACATTAGTTAATTAACATAATCACAAAACTGAATAACTTACGTAAATGAATGGATCAAAATGAAATATATAATAAGAAAATCCCATTAGACGATGTTAATTAATTCTCTTTTATCATGATCATTATGATTAGCATGAACGTCGTCAGCTTCTTTTTCTTCGACGACTTTAGGCGACATTTGTGTGGACAAAGGACTAACATAAGTATCAATGTATGAATCATCATCTTCAACATTAACACCAATTGTTTTCTTGTGTAGAACCACTGACCACCTTTCATCACAAGGGTCTTGAACATAAAATACCTATTTAGCTTGTTCTGCCATGATGAAAGGGTCATTTTGGTAAGCGAGTTTCTTTAGATCTACCAACGTAAATCCTACATCATCAGTCCGTACACTGGTATTGTTGTCAACCCATTTACATTTGAAAACACAGACAATAAATTTGACATAGTTAAGCTCCCAAATTTCTTCAATGAAACCAAAGTAAGGGATGAAAGCTACACGGGGATTGTCATCATGTACACTACAGAAGTGTTGAGATTCTGCCCTGAGGGTAACCCCACTATTTTGCATTGTACTTTTCTCATCTTGTGCTTTTGTGTAAAAGGAATAATTTTTTATATCGTATCCTTGCCAAGTTATAACATTTCATTTAGGCCCATCTACTAGCTTTCTTAACGTTTCGAAAACATTATCATCAGCAAAGATTGTATCTTTAAACCAATCTAGGAAAGTCTTGTTATGCTCTTTCAAGACCCTATTTTTCGAAATTTTTGGATTACTTTCTTTCACTAAACCTTTATGGTGAAGTATGTATGGCAAAACTTCATTACTATTATTCTACACTTGGAGTGATAACATGCAGTCCTCTTGAACCCTAACCTCCCACTCTTACGTCATGTCAAGACTCGGGAAGGCCAATAGGTTTAGCTTTTTCAATGTACTTTGAACAAAATTCAATGGCTTCTTCTGCAATGTACCTTTCCATAATAAATGCTTCCGAACGGTGTAGATTCTTGGTATACTCTTTTAAGATCATCATGTATCGCTCAACCGGGTACATCCACCACAAATAAACTGGACCACAACATTTGATTTCTCTGACCAGATAAGCAATTAAGTGAACCATGATGTCAAAGAAAGCAGGAGGAAAATACATCTCCAATTGACACAATATAATAGCAATCTTGTTTTCCAACTCATCTAACTTGACAGGATCAAGGACTTTGCTACATATGGCAATGAAAAATAAGCACAATCGAGTTATGGCAAGCCTGACTTTGTTAGGAAAAATGTCTCGTATAGCCACAACTAACAATTGTTTCATCAACATGTGACAATCGTGAGACTTTAAGCCTACCAACTTAAGATCTTTCAACTACACAAGACTCTTAATATTTGAAGAGTATCCTTGTGGGACTTTGACCCAGCGCAGACACTGACAAAAACTGATCTTTTTCTTTCTGGACAAAGAATGACAAGCTGGAGGCAAATATATGTTTTTACCATCAGACCTTGGATGCAACTGCGATCGTATACCCATCTCAGCTAGATCTTGACGAGTATTCAAACCATCTTTTGTCTTGCCTTGAATGTTAAGGAGCGTCCAAATGACACTATCACATACATTTTTCTCCACATGCATAACATCAATACAATGTCTAACATCTAGATCAGACCAGTACGAAAGATCAAATAAAATCAACCTATTCTTCCATATGCAAGTCTTACTTTTTTCCTTCTTTTAGGTCTTTCCAAATATAGTATTCAGGTGTTGAACCCACTGGAAGACCTAGTCACCAGTTAACGGTATTGGCACAGCTTCATGCTCTTGACTTCCATTAAATGCTTTTTTTAATCGCCTGTAAGGGTGATAAGGTTTTAGAAAACGTCAATGCCTAGTGTAGACTATTTTTCTACCATGTATCAGTTGTATGAAATTTGTGTCTTCTTCACAGATGGGGCATTCACGATGGCCCTTAACACTGTAACCGCTCAAATTCCTATATGCTAGAAAGTCATTAATGGTACAAAAAAACATTGCATGCAAATGAAAAGTCTGGTTTCCAAACCCATCAAACACTAAAACCCCCTCATCCCCCAACTTTGTTAAGTCTTCAATCAAGGGACTGAGATAAACATCAATGTCATTTTCCTGGCTGTGTTGGGCCAAATATCATCATAGACAACATCATGTATTTTTGCTTCATGCATAACCAAGGAGGCAAATTGTAAATTACTAGCAAAACTAGCCACGAACTGTGTTGAGTGCTTAAACTACCATATGGATTCATTTCCTCAGTGGCTAGTCCAAGCCTAAGATTTCTTGCCTCTTTTTCGAAATCTAGACACAAACGATCAATCTTCTTCCACTGGGAGGAATCAGCCGGATGACGGAGCATTCCATCACAGTTTCTCCCATTTCCATGCCATGTAAGGTCTTTTGCACGTCTCCATTAGCAAACAGGCGCTTAAACCTTGGAATGATGAGAAGATACCACAACACCTTTCCAGGGGGGCCCTTCTTTGAGTTTTCGCCACTACTACACTCGTCATCATCCTTCACTTTGTAGCGTGATACCCCACACCTAGGGTATTTGGGCATTTCTTATGTTAATCATAATCATCATGGTTTTTGAGTTGTAACTTCATTTATTTATATGTAAATTAGATAAGAAAGTTTTCATGTGAGTTAAATTTTATTATTGCAGGGAATCGTGGCCATTGGAATAGTGGTTATTATTATTGCATGGTGCATACAGATGAGAGGGCCTCTGTTTGCGTCTATTTTCAACCCTCTAATGCTTGTGCTTGTGGCTATTACCAGTTCTTTGATGTTGAATGAGAACTTATAGGTAGGAAGGTATGTACTAAATGTTGACTTTGATGAATTATATATTTTTGGCCTTAATTATGCATATCCTTAACATGGTTTGGTTTTGCACAACATATGCAGCGTGGTTGGAGCAGTGCTGATTGTGTGTGGGTTGTACATGGTTCTGTGGGGGTAAAAGCAAAGAGATGAAAATTATTACTTTGGTACCATCAGAAACCATCCAAGAAGCTGAATTTGGGTGATACTAGAGCCAACTTTTGAGATACCCCATATTTTCCTTGATTATTATTATTTTTTCCCAATATTGGTTAGCCTTTTGTAACTTGTGAGTGTTTGAAAATTTTCATGTGCATTTTTTATTAATTAATTAACAAGTGCAATGCATGGCTCTAGTATCTCTGCTAGCTAACTAGTGGGATGCAGAGTTGTCAGTGGTTGATATCATCTAATTTAGATGCAGAGTTGCTATCATCTAATTTAGATGTCAACAGTTTAGTTTCTGAATCCATGCAAGCCTTATCAAGCAAGAAAGATGATCATGACATATTCATTAAACTGGTGTGTATGTTGAACCCAAAAGGTTGAGTATTCAAAAAGTGTTGGCCCGTTTTGGATCTCTAATCTCAGAAATTTGTATTTGAGGATCAATGTTAGGAATATAAAAACAACAAATTCATATACTAGATAAGCTTATGAACAACAAAGGCAATGCTTGATCTAGGAATTGTTAACTACATGAGGCGACCAATGAGTCTTCTATATAAAGAAGGCTCAGGAATAGGATCACCATCAATGAGAGTCAACTTCAATTAAGTTATGCAACATAATCTCTAATATATTATTGATTGAAGTTTGTTGAAAAACATAAAATAAATCATGATTGAGAATCATTAAAAAAGATGTTGTGATTTTTGGTAAAGGAATGAAACATTGATAGTAGTATGAATAGGAATACCTCAAGCAGCCTTCAAAGAATAGGGCAGTCCTGGTGGTCTTGTTCTTTAGCTTGGGATTGAGGATGACTTGGTGAAACAATAACAAGAGTAACAGAACTGTGTAAAACCCTAATTATAGCATAACAAACTCTCTGGGTGATTGGAATTAAAGAAGAAACAGTGAAACACCATCGCAAAGAGGTAGAACTGCTTTGTCTTTCTATAATTATTATTCTTTTAACACAATACTAGTGTTTATAAAACTAAATCAGACCAATAGTGACCTTGAACCAGAGGTGGTTTGGAGTTTTCAAATAGATCATATGATAGAAAATAATAACATAGCATGCCACCAAGCAGAATATATTATAACAGGGAAAGTACAACTTTCTTAAATAGATCACATGCTAGTTGCGACCAATTAAGGGAAGTTAAAAGCTCAGCTTAAGGAGATAAAAAACTTGTTAACATAATGGCAAGCACAACAAAATCTTACCCTATGATTGTGTGTGAGTACAAAGAAGAGCAAAAAGTGCTTTGGTGCCAATGGAATTGGCTGCAAGGAAAGCAACGAACATCATTCAAAGATAATGGCAGTGATGAGATAAATTTTTTTGAAGCAACAAAACTTACCAAGACATGATTGTAAGCGTGATGGCAGACACAACTAGAGCACGACGATGGCCTGAGGGTGGGTTTGCAAGACTGAGCGTACAGGGTCAGAGACAATGGCAGTGATGAGGGTGGGTTTGCAAGATTGAGCACAGGCAGAAAAGGGTTTTGGATTTTTAATTTAAGTAAAAACACAACATCGGTTTTTAAAAAAAATCAATGTTGACATAAACTCATTAACATCTTTGTCAAGAAACCGATGTTAACTAATAATGTTAATATCGATTTTTCAAAAAACTGATGTTAACATGACCTTGTTAACATCGGTTTTGTCAAAACCGATGTTAATAAACTCATCTTATTTACAAGTATGTCATTGCGTTTATGTTAACATCAGTTTTGTTCAAAACCGATGTTAACCTAGCGATGTTAAATCTATAATTTCTAGTAGTGAGAGATCCTATACCTTGCAACAACATTTACTAAGTAGTATTTGTTTGCAATTGATTGAAAAGAAAATTCTCTGTAAATTTGAAAATTCTCTATATGATCATTAGACTATCATTTCACTGTACCTACCTAAACCTTATTGGATGGTAGTCTAAGGTTACATCTTTCTTAAAAATTTGAGAAAAGTTGGTGTGCCTGTAATTTCGAAGAATACATGGATCGATCTTAAAGAGTCACATTGAAACAATACTTGGGTCTCATTTTGAAGAGTATTGTTGAACGAATACTTGATGATTGTTCTTGGAGAGACATCAGAAAAAATACTTAACTATATCATGAAGAGACTTAGAAAAAAGAATATTTTTAATAGTATGAAATGTTGTTCCTATAAATTTGTGTTATCTTCGAAATTTTTATGGTTGCTAAGGACTGAGAGTAGTCTCAAATTGTGAGACAAACCAATGTAAATAAATGTGTTCCTTTTCTCTTTTCCTTACTCTTATATTTTATTAAACACTAAGCGAGTTGAATGTGTGTATATATATATATATATATATAGGTGTTTCCGACGCAACTCTAAAGCTATTTATTATTGGGGAAAACAACAGACAACAAGGATTAAAGATGGAAATACCCATAAAACTACAAAAGTAAACACAATAGTTGCATCAAGAATAATAGATGGAAATACCCATAAAACTATAATCACTGCAAAAGTGTACAACGACATGTTTGAATAGTAACCAGCACAATATTTGCATCAAGAATAGTGACCAACACCAAACTAAAAAAAAAAAAAAAACACCAAGCTGGCTTTGATTCCATTGTTGGTGTCGAAGTGTAGAATAGTATCACAATTAACCAAAAGAAGGGTTGAGAAAATAGAAACGTACACATGATTAATGTCAAGGATAACTTTAAAATGAACACATAAGAGTACGTGTCATTAATGTCAAGGATAACTTTTAAAAAAACATAAATTTAGGATAAATTTATTTTTATTAATTAAATTAACTAATTTTTTAAATATTTGTGAATTAGTTATTGTGTCTTATATGTTTGATTATATTCTCAGCCAAAACTAAAAAGTTAAATAAAAAATACTATTATATGCTGATTAAACAGCTATTCATCAACTTACATTCTTAATTATCTTAAACAAAAGGTTGTATAAAAAAATACAATTATATGCTAAATAACTAATCATAAGCTTGCCTAAAAAAAACCTAATCATCAGGGTGCTTAAAAAATACCTAATCATCAGCTTGGCTATAATATGTTACTGGTTAGCGGTCTCATCTGACATGCACAGGTTTGATTAATTATTTTATCTGATAATAGTTAATTAAATTACCTTTTCAGAGGTATCGTTGGGTAAATTAAGTTAATTTTAAATAAAAATAAAAATTGAACCAATCAAATTTATTAATATGTAACGTTAAGATTTTTTTTTCGTAAACTACGAAAATAACCTAATCCAATCATGGTTAAATTGGTCGTTGAGTTTTTAAGATAGAAAATGTACCAAAACAACATTGCTCTATATTAATTTTTATATTGAAATATTTTTGAAAATTCAATACTTAAGGGCAATCGGATTCGTTTGAGTTTGTTGGACCGATTGATGTTGATTTATTCAAGATTGTTTAACCCAACTAATATAATTAAATATTTGTTGAGGTCGGGTTATCTAAGTTAAATAATTCTTATATCAGATTTTTTTTAAAAATAATATCAGAAACATTTTTATAAAGAAAGCATAATATATATTTCTACCCTGACTAAAAATCTGATCTATTACAATAACAATTACTCAAAATCCACAAACAGGATTACTTCAATAATCGATTACAATTATAATCAATTATGTTTGAGAAAGTGTACTGAAAAGTATTGAAGATTAATTTTGTTTTAAAGTAATAAAAAAAATCAACTTTTACTATATGAAAATTGCCGAAAGAAAATAAAGTTTGTTGGAAAATAATTAGAGTCGCCAAAATAGGTCAGGATCCGTGGGCCAATTCGGTGCACCACTAGTTGGAGTAAGGCCAAAAAAAAAGGAAACAATTTTAATTAGTCCAAAAATGCAATCTACCTGTTTGTAACCTAGTCCATTTAGATTGAACCCACCTAACCAACTTAACAAACAACCCAATCCAAACTAACCCTAACTCACAAATTGTCACACATTGTGTCTTGATCTCGAGCTCACTCTTTCTGTCTCTCGATAATCTCTCTCCTCTGTGACTGTGCCACCAACTGCTATCATCCATGACAGTGTCATCACCTCACCAGTCATCACACTCTCTTGCTCTCTCTCTCCCTCTCTTTCGCGTGTGCACATCTCTTTTCTCTCATCTCTCCACCAGTCACCACCTCATTGCGCCGCCACCGCACCACCTTGGCACCTCATCATGCCTGCCGCCACCATTTTCCCTCACAAGTGAAGGTGGGTTTCATTTTCTTTGTTCCTCTTAGTGTGTGATTTTTCCTTTATTTAAAAAATGATTTTTTTAATGTTAGGTGGGTTGATGGACCAACCCGTCTAACTCACCAACTTGCGATGGCCAAGATTTTTAGCATAAAATTGGACTAGCCGGTTTTGACAGCTCTAAAAATAATCATAAGCTACAAATGTTCATCAACAAGTTGTTAGTTTAAGTAGTACTAAATTTGATCTCTTTAAACAAGGTTTTGCATTTGAGTCTTGATAGAGTTAATAAATCTTTTTCATGTATAAATTATATTTTAGATTTAGACTTAAATATGTTTTTAGTCCTATTAAATTTCTTAATTTTATTATTGGTTTCTAATATTTTATTTATTTTATTTTTGGGTCCCCCTTCTTGCTAAATTTTTTATTTTTTTTTCCTTTAAGTATTATCTAAATCACTTTATTTCACTTTTTAAAGCATTATCTAAAACAATTTAGGCAAAAAACAAAAAAACAATTTATTTGGGACAAAAAGGTTTAAAAAAACTTAAAAAATTATCAAGGAATAAAAATATATTTAAGTCATAAACAATGTATTATGATTATAAGAGCATTTTTAATTATAAATAATTTCATTTTAAAAATATTGAAATTCAATTTATAAATAAAAGATGAAAAGGATAGATCAAAATAGATAAAAAAAATTAAAAACACTATTATTAAAGAATAACTATTAAAAATATTTTTTTCGAGAGACAGAAATACTTGTTAATTAAAAATAAATACTAAAAGCATCTTAATTTAAGATAATTATTCTAATTTATATATAAAAACAAAATTTACTCTTTATTGTTTTTTTTAAAGAAATTTATTCTTCATTGTTAATCACACATCATCCGTCAAGGAGAGTTTCAATTGTTTCCATTTCGATAAATAGACGACTAATAAGTAATTATAAGATCATCTCACCAAAATCATCATGCTTTGTTGAGCTGAATTCCAGTAGACATATATAAAGATCGCAAAGGAATGAGGTGACACCTTAGTACCAAGAAACGACAATAACAAATGGAACAAACCTGTAGTCAATAAAAATATCTTACAATACTGCCAAATCCTGTACGTGTGGCTGAGTTTTCATCATCAACAATCTCCTTACTTCGGAATCAAAATTTTCCGTGACCAATGTTTTTTGATTTTGAGTAATTATTTAGTAACTTGTTTTCAGAAATTAAATTACGAAACACCACAAAAAAGGCAATAATTACATATAAGAGTATTTTTATATCGAATTATTTTTTAAATATTAGAATTAGATTTTCTTTTTTTTCTTTACAAATAATCAAGTCAACCTTATAACTCTTTAAATATAAGAGTATTAGAATTTATTTGATTATTTTTCACTTTTAATTTTTAAAACTGCTCTATAAATAATTTTACATTATTCATATATCAATTTTTCATCCATGATTTTTCATCTTTTGAGAATTATTTCTCAAGTAGTGTTTTAAATAGAAATAATAAATATTTTATTTTTTTCAATTTCTCCTCCAATTTCAGTGTAAGTTTATTTGGTAAGATGTAGATTATAAGTTATTTTGACTAGCTTATCATCACCTACATTTTTTCTGTACACCCTTTTTATATTCAATTACATATTGAAAATTAAAAACAATTTTTAAAAACAAAAATGAAAAATACCCTTAATCTATAAAAGATTTTTTTTTAATGATGTCACTTTTCAATTGAATTGACGGATAAGTACACAGATTATCTCAATCCCATGGGCCATGTTCCTTGCATTAGTAAGATAAATATTTATATAGCCAAAACTCCTCACAAACATCAACTTCTCTCTCTCTCTCTCTCTGAGTATACCTGTGGGTGTGTATCAATTAACCAAAAGATGGAAATGCATCCAGGAGATGACATGCCAATGTCTAATGGAAGAGATCATAATAGCATGAAGATGCACATGAGCCTCTATTGGGGCAAAGATGCCATAGTACTTTTCTCTGGGTGGCCTAAGCACAGTGTTGGCCACTACATCTTGGCCATCTTGTTTGTGTTTTTCCTTGCAATCATTGCCGAGGTTGTCTCCAACAAACCCAACATCAAGCGTGGGACTAATCCTATAATAGGAGGGTTGGCTCAAGCAACCTTCTATGTCTTCCGCATAAGCTTACTTTACTTGGTCATGCTTGCTGTCATGTCCTTCAATTTGGGAATCTTCATAGCTGCTGTAGCTGGCCACACCTTGGGCTTCTTCCTTGCCAAGTCTCGTGCTTTAGCTCTTGCCAATAGAGAACAAGAGTCCTCCTCGGATGCTCAAAAAGTTTGATAGAAATGTTATCAACTCATCTAAGTGAGTTTTATATCTTATTTAATAAATTATTTTTTTTATTTTGTAATTTTTAATAAATTTTAACTAATAATAAAATGTGTTTGAAAGAAAGAGTATGTTAAAAATTACTATATGTTGCTAGCATACTCCTCAAAGTTTAAATATTCTACTAAGCTTATATCATGTTTTATATATAGTTTATTTAAGCATGTTCTCTTTTGTATTGTAGATGATCAATGAGAGGAGCCTCCTTGTGTTTGTTAACTCTTGCATGATGTGTTTCGGAAATTTCTACTTTGTGCTTTGAGTGTACCGGTGCCCAAATACTAAAAAAAAAAAAACGACTCTTATGCCTAATAATAAACATGAGGGCGAGCCCTGGTGCAGCGGTAAAGTTGTGCCTTGGTGACTTGTTGGTCATGGGTTCGAATCCGGAAACAGCCTCTTTGCATATGCAAGGGTAAGGCTGCGTACAACATCCCTCCCCTATACCTTCGCATAGCGAAGAGCCTCTGGGCAATGGGGTACGAAGTTTTATGCCTAATAATAAACATGTAATAAGAACAGAGAATTTAAAGTTTCAAAGTCGAGGATTAGAACACAATTCCATATTCAGATTACCATACTTTTAGCTACATGACACCACACAAATTCATGGCAGTGACAGTTAAAAAATATACGGGTGTCATGTAAGACATGTTAGTGCACTTAATTAGGTCGTTGATTTATAGGAGACTTCATTTGGTAAAGTTTATCCACTCTTTTTAACTGTGTCATTCGACTGCTATGATTATTTTGAAGGAAAATGTTCTTGTTCAATTAAAGTGGGATAAGTTTTGTTGCCCCTTTGAATTTGTAGTGTATTATTTGGTGTACCCCCTCGAACTCCTAATGATAACTAAATAAAAATAATAATATTATCATAATACTACTTTACTAAATACTGTTTAAGTTAATATATATTTTTTTGTCTTTCTAAAATCCATAAAGTTTGAATTTCATTCTTGTAAAAGTTTTTGTTTGTTTTTCGTTCTTACAAAATTATATGTTAAGTTTGTACAGTCTATTATAACAACTAGATGATTCATCCTTATCCATGATTTTGATTATTACAAAGGAATAAATTATTGATGGACTAATGAGTTATTTTCAAGTGAACAAGACTTATTACATATGAGCATACTTAGTATTATTTTTTATCTTATAACTCGTATTAGCTCCATTCATTAGTAGAAAATTGGTTGTGTTAAAAGTAACATCTAATGTCCAATGTGTTATTATAAACTAGTCTTCACTCTTTATGTAAACAAGTATGTATAAACTGTGTTCTTTATTCATGTCTATTGGACTTAATCACTTACACAAATCTACATTATATCAAGTATAAGTGACGTCCAATCATGAATCTTGTAGCCAAAAAGGAAAGTGCATGAACTTAACTTTAGTAAATTCACTTTGTTTTTGTTATTTTGAATTGCTAACATTTGAATTTCGAGTAAGTAAGGATAGAATAGAAGGCAATAGAAGAAAACACAAAAATTTCCTTAGAGGTTGTTATTGCTAAAGAGAGGAGCAAATGTAGTTGTTTGTACGTTTGTACTTTCTCTCTCCACAAGAGAGTGACACGTAGCACTGCCTCTAGCTATGAGATAACGGTCAAATTAGAGACAAGTGTTATTCCTGTAATGGATACTTGCATGAAGTCTATAAAAAGCTATCAAGGCTCTACTATCAATAGCAAGAAGAAATTAAAACATAAATAAGTCAAAAGCAAGAGCATTCTGAAGTGAGAATTTGTCAAGTCATTAGACGACACTACACAGTGTTTAATTAGTTCATCATTTGTAAAACAAATTTATTCATTTGCATTCGAGCTGAAGTGTTTATCTACTTTGTTGAGTGATTTGAATTTGTGTTTCATTCAAACATTATTTGTTTGTGAAAGTTAGGAGTGACTTAGTGTTAAACAATACTTGGGTGTTTTAGATTCAGGGGGAGTCTAAGGGTGTGCCAGTAGTGGCCTGTGGCAGAACAGAGTAATTGTTTGTAATCAAGCTTTGATTAGTGGAACCATTCATTGGTTTATGAAGGAGAATTGGACATAGCTCTATTTGAGTGAATAAGTATAAACTAAGTGTTTCTACTTATCTCTTAAGCTATTTGGTTAGTATCATCTTAAGTTTATCTTGACATGCTTTGTCACACAAGTGTTCTTTTGAAAAACCTTTGTCTAAATATAGTTTTATCAATCACTGGACAACATTGTTTTTGTTTTCACCAAAATTGGTTTTATTCATTGAATGACACTGTCAGTAACTTGGTTTCTGCATATTTGTTTGTGAAAAACAACTTTTTGCAAAAAAAATTCATTTTTATCTAACACACCATTCAATCCCCTTCTAGTGTGATATTTGTTATTTCGGTTGGTATCGGAGCTCAGCCTCTCAGGTTGAGTATTCAACAATACATAGGAAAAGATCCAATCAAAGAAAGAAATGGAAGAAGGATATGCTACCAACAAGCCATCATTGTTCAAAGGAGTCAAATATGACTACTAGAAGGAAAGGATGATTGCACACTTTGAGTCCATACATATCAATCTGTGGGATGTTGTAGAGAATGGAAATCACATTCCATATGATGTTGAGTTGAACGAGATCCCTATGAGTCAATGGATGGAAGAGCAAAAAATAGAGATTTTTGCTTAACTCCAAAGCTTGAAATGCTTTGTTTTGTGTTCTCTTTAAGGAAGAATACCCCAAAGTCCACAACTTCGGAAGTGCTAAGCATATGTGGGACACACTGGCCATAACATATGAAGGGACATCATAGGTAAAGAGAAACAAGTTAACTCTCCTCATGTGAGAATGAATTATTTACTATGGTAGAAGGTGAAAATATATAATGTATGTTTGGATGCTTCCAAATCATATTAAATGAACTAAATCTTTAGGAAAAAGTTATAATAATTATGATCACATTGACAAAATTTTGAGAAGTCTATCTAGAAAGTTGAGACCACAGGTTACAACCTTGAGAGCTCTAAAGAATCTTGATACCATATCCCTCTAAGAACTTGTTGGAACCTTAAAGGTCCATGAACAAGAACTTCAACAATATGAAGGAATCAAGAACGAAAAATCTCTTGCTCTCAACGCTCAGAAAGTAAAGAAAGCACTACTGTGACACCCTCAAATTTCGATAATTGAAAATAGATGTTTGATGTTTTTCTTGTGTTATTTGATTACTTGATTAATTTGGATGAGTTAAGGTATTGTGTGAATTAGCCATGTGTAATTTGCTTGATGTGGATATTGAGTTATGTCGACTTTTATTGATTGAGGTTGAAATTATGAGATTTTTAGTTTTACCTAAACCTGTTTTACTAAAACTGCATGGATTCGTTAATTGTTGGATAGCCTTAAAATTTGAACTGTAGGCTTGCAATCCAATTTTGCACATTCTGACTGTTGAGATTTACAATATAACATCTTGAGTATGAGATATGATATTTTCACCGAAGCAGTAAAATTTGTTGGAGCAGAATTCGCCCAGGCGAATTTGAGCTGGATCAGCTTGCCCAGGCAAGCCAAATTTTGCTGGGGCAAGTCTTGCAGGCTACAAATATGTCCAGTAGCATAAAACAACCATTTTCACCTTCATCTCTTCCCTTAAACCCTCCCCCAACATCCCCAACCTCCTCTTCCACCACCGATGACCGCCACGAGAAGCCTTTGCTTGTTGTCGGACCACCGCACGAAGAAGAACAATTTAATCAGTGCGAAATCTTCAGAACTCAACTCAAGGATTTAGTAGATAACAAAGCCTCCAATCCTTCCTTCGTGGTTTCTTCGAGGTAATTATGATTTCTAAGTCTTCCCCTTGTTATTTTGAGCCTATCTTTGCATCTCTTCTGACTTGGGTACCATTATTTGATGTTTTACACTTCCTTTGAAAAACCCTTGAAAAAAGAGACGTTGTAAAAGTTGTCATTTTATAAAATAGACTTTGTTTTTATAACATTTACTGAACCCTCCCTGGTCACAATGGCGTGATCAAAATTTCAAAATGACCTCTCTTTGATATGGATCTCAAAACACCCCTTTAACCCTTTTTTAAATTGAATGGGTATTTGACCCCAAAAGTTAATATTAATCTTGTCTTTGAAATCTATACTAAATTATCTTTGATTTGGTATATAGAGCTCTATGTTTGGACGAACGCACGTGAACCTAAGTGATCTTAGAACAATGCCACAAGGAACTAACAAAGAGATATACATAGGTGAAGGGAGTCAATTGCTTGTTTATAGCTTTTGATACCATAGTTGGGGTTAGTGAACCCAATTATGGGGATGTATGTTTGTTCCTGTGCATGCTGGTTTTCAAGAAAAATTGTGTTTTTAACTAATGGGATGTGATATATTTGTTATTGATGTGCATGCTAGTTTTCAAGAAAAATAGTGTTTTTAACTAATGGGACATGATATATTTGTTATTGATGATTGAAATTGTCAATGATGTTGTTCTTGTACTAATTGGAATTTTTGGGAAAAATCTTAATTATAGAGGGGACTCTGGCCAAAATTTTATATTTGTTCTTCTATTTACTTCTTTATTAAATTTTAAATGGGCATAAGAGTTTGTTTTGAATACCATAATTTTCCTCTTTAATTTAGAATTTTCCTTAAAAATGAGTCTCGTGATATTATGGATTGTTGTTCTATGAGGTCTATGTTGCCTGAAGACCCGGGGAATGTGAATCCTGGGCATGAATTTATATGCATGTATGTGGAATGTGATTTCTTTGATGTTGATGATGATGTTGATGTTGATAATAATACTGAGATGAGATGGTGTTGATGTTGATAATGACATTGAGATGAAATGATGTTGATGTTGATGATGTTATTGTGATGATGTATGTTGTGTATGTAGATGGGGGTGTGATGACCATGTTGAATATCCCTAGAGGGGGAAATAAAGTGTTTTAAAGAGTTTTAAGCATCCCTGGAGAAAGAAGAGGATGGCTTAGAATCTTTAACTATCCATGGTCAATGCATTGATGATGCTCATGTTTCATACTTCATATTGCATGGAAATAGCACAAACTTTGTAAGTAAGTACTCGTAGTTTTTCATGAGGAAAAATACTTTTACTTGAGGGCATCTCACTCGGTTTGAAACTTCCTTGAGACTTAGGTTGATCACCATAGGAGGGGGAGTTGCCTGTGCACGACAGGGTGACCTCAACACTTACTGCCTAGTTTTCCTAAGTGAGAGTGTCCTGTGGACAGACTTAGGCTATTTTCTGATAAATGGTACCACATTACATTTTAGTGTTGAGTCAGGTACATGCATCGTTCTGAGCATAATTGATTTAAATTATGGAAAAGTTGATGACTAGTTTTTAAGTGTATGTTGAATCGATGGGTTATTGAGAATGATTGTGGTTATTGTTATTGTATTCTTGTCAATCATTGTCTTTTGGTGTTTGTTGATCTTTTATAATAAAGTCATTGTTGCAATTTCGTTCATGTCAGCATATGAGCAGCAGTAGGTGACTTAGAGGGAAGTCTTTTGTTGGAGCCGCCAAGCCGACATGATAATGTTGGAATTTATTTTGGGGGAGAGTTGTGTTTTGTTATGAACTCTTCCTTAGTTGGTTCCTTGACTCTTTTTTATTGGACATGTCCCAAGTTTAGATATATGTAAAAACTGAAGCTGACATTTGAAAGATGTGTAGTGGTGTAATATATATATATATATATATATATATATATATATATATATATATATATATATATATATATATATATATATATATATATTTGTTCACGTGTTTTGTGTCTTGTTTGATGAATGTACATCGAGAAAAATTGACTATCATTTTCATAATCAAATTAATGGAGCTTTCACTTAAAAATTGAAATGTCACATTTTATAGTAAGTGATATCATAGCGACAAGGCGGGTCGTTACAACTACCATATAAGGAATCCTCATCTAAGTCATCATCCAAAAGTGTGTCCAAAGCACTGAGCGTGGACAACTCCTTTGATGAGGAATCTTGTGACACCCTCTACCTGATATATATATGTATATAACAAAATACATGGAAATGCGGAATTACATAAAAGAGATTTTATTTTCTAAGCATAAAAGAGTTCATGTGAGTAAAAGGTTCACATCCACATTAATCATTAAATTAAAAAATTAGCAAATAAGGGTGTAAAAACATCTATGGGAAAAAACATGGCCTTCAATTTTTTTTCTACAAAAGGAAAACAAGTTAAGCAGCGGAACAACATAAAGTAACATGTTCAAAATATTATGCAATTAACATAGAAACTCATGCCCCAATGTCACATCCTATTAGAGCATTGTGTCCCGATGTCCTCCAACATGAGGTTCTTTAAAGCAACCCACTTAGTCATCTGCTCCTACAAACACAAGGTTCGAGATCATCACTAGATTCAAACACAAACAACACACGAGAAGTAAGTTATCACATTCCTAAACAGGTAGAGATAAACGAAGACACGTACATATAGTATAAGAATAACAAGCTCAATTTAGCACAATTTGCACCATTTTACCACTCAATGTGTAACATCACTTTCCCCAAGGATTTAATCACATAATCATATTCCAAACCTTCATATTAATCACGTGTTTAAAACAACAAATCTTTAGTACACCACAAAATCTCACACTCACACAATTCATTACCCACCATCACGTAGGAAGTCACAATGATCATTACGCAGGTGTTATCCAACAGATACACTAAGAATCAATTCTATATGCAACGTGGTACCATGTAAGTGAAAAACCTTGTTGGGCGCTTAGGAGTACATGAAAAGACAGACCACACACTGGTAAGTCAGGTCACTCTCACTAGGTAAAATCATAGGGAGACAAGTCAGGGTCACAGTGTTTTGCGAAGATACTCCAACCATATGGGATCGACACGGGCTTAAAGAAGCACTCAAACCGGGTGTATTTACCCCATGGCCTAGACTTTGAAGAGTCCATCACAGCCTCTCCCTCTTGATTCAGACCCAATCCCAAAACCATTTTAGCATGCATACTCTATCTATGAACTATACAAAACACACGACTCCTCAATTGTTCTCAAAATAATTTTGACTTATCGCGCCTCAACGTGGTTCAACTTGTTTGGTTCCCACAGCGGACCCCATCACAATACTCGTCGCCCTTAAAAGGTCTTACAATCGTGTAATTGTACTTTTCATAGCTCACAACTCAATGCACATGACATCTCAATACACATGTGATCTCACAATTTAACACATACTCTACTTATCACATACACCCAATCTCAATCACAATGTTATAATCCCAAAGCAACATGTTATCACACCTCATGAATCATATACTCATCACACAATATTAATATATGCATGACACAAACACAAAATTTACCTATGAACTATGCAATATACACAACTACTCAATTGTTTTCAAAATCATTTTAACTAGTCGCACCTCAAAGTAATTCAACTCATCGGGTTCCCACAATGGATCCCATCACAATACTCGTTGCGCAAAAACTCGTGGCCCTTAAAGGGTCTTACAGTTGTGTGATTGTACAGTTCATAGCTCACAACACAATGTCATCACTTTAGACTTCACAATAACATGTATAATCACATTGAGGAACGTATTCATCCAACACTTGTTCACAACACATGTCTTATCACACCTTCTCAATAACACATTATCACTTTTCATACATCATATATATGTGTGAGTGTGTGTGTGTGCATGAGAAGTGATATATAATAGCAATCTTCCTTTTATTTTCTAAAATATCATTTTACTCTATTTATTTTCTAATACTATGAAACCCTTATTTTAATTAACAAAAACTCTTTCTCTCATTTATTTAATTTCTAAAAACTCTATTAATTTTTAAATAAAACTCTTTTTATTTATTTTACAAAAAATGACGTGTTACAAATCTTAAGAAGAATCTGATGAGGATGATGAGTTGGCTTTCATCTTGAGAAAGATTAGAAAGATGTGGAAAAATATAAGTGAGTCCAGATAAAAGAACTTCACCAAGAAGGTGTTCAAGGAGAATAAAGACATAGAAAAAAGCTCCATTATATGTTATGAGTGCAAAAAGCCTTAACACTTCAATTCAGAGTGCCAAGAATAGGAGAAATCCAAGAACAATAAAAGTCTCATGAGCACTTGGAATGATCTAGCAACACCACCTCTAATGAAGAAGAAGAGGAAGTCAACGTATATCCGATGACTGATACAACTTTTAAAGAATCAGAATTAGAAAAAGAGGAGATGTCCTTGACAGAAGAAAAGGCACGACGATCATCATACTTGGACAGTGTTTGCTCACAACACATGACAAGAGAAAGGTGTATGTTCCACTGTCTGACCCTTATGCATGGTGGAACTGTAACTTTCAGAGGTAATAAAAAAGGGCTAATAACATGAGTGGGTAAGATAAGTATACATCCATATCCACCTATTGATAATGTTTTATTTGCTGAAGGGTTAAAACACAATTTTTCGAGCATAATTCAATTACATGATATTAGATATGATGTTTCCTTTAACAAGGATAAGTGTATCTTTCAAAATTGAGATGGGTCCTTACTATTTTCTGCCAAGAGGAAAGGTAATCTTTATAAGATTAGACTAGGTGAGTTATAATATCAAAATGTATCTTGCTTTCTTTCTGCCAAAGAAGATTACTAGGTATGGCATAAAAAACTTGGTCATGCTAGCTTGAGGTTAATCTCAAAGCTACAAAAGCATAACCTTGTAAGAGGTCTACCAAGTATGTCATACAAAGATGATTTACTTTGTGAAGTTTTTCAAAAGGGGAAACAAGTTAAAAATTCCTTTTCTAGCAAAAACATTATTTCCTCCTCAAGACCTTTAGAACTATTACATCTTGAACTATTTGGTTCGACTAGAACAACCTTAGTAAGTGAAGAAAGGTAGGGAGTGGTCATAGTGAACAATTACTCTAGATGGATCTGGGTTATATTCCTAGCCCATAAGGATGAGAGTGTTTTCTTTAAATTCTACAAAAGAGTTCAAAATAAAAAAACAAGTATGCATTGCTTCAATCAGAAGTGACCATGGAGGAGAATTTCAAAATGAGAATTTTCAATTATTCTGTGGGGAAAATGATATTCTTCACAACTTTTCAACTCCAAGAACACCTCAATAGAATGTTGTGGTTGAAAGGAAGAACATATCATTATAGGAAATGGCTAGAACCATGCTTAATGATAATTCTACTCTTAAGCACTTCTGAGCTAAAGCAGTGAATATTGTTTGTTATTTACAAAATATAATTTACATAAGACCCATTCTAAAATAGACTCCATATGAACTGTGGAAAAGACGAAAACCCAATATATCAATGTTTGATTTTAAAAACTAAGGACAACTAGGGAAAGTTTGATTCTAAGAGTGGTAATGGAATATTGCTTGGGTACTCTGAAACATCAAAGGCATATAGAGTATGTAGCTTTAGAACCTTAGTAGTTGAAGAAGCTATCCATGTGAGGTTTAATGACACCAACCCTGACAAGGAATTATTAGAGTTGGATGAGTCCTTTGCAGATTTAAGGCTAAAATATGAAAATCCCAATGCATCAGACCACATATCTTGGACTGGATGAGGAATCAAGGAAAGTGGATGAAACCTAATACGGAGTAATGATTGGATCTCTCCTGTATCTAACTACGTCTGGACCTAGCATCATGTTTAGTGTATGTTTGTGTGCATGATTTCAAAAAGAACCAATGAATGTCCACTTAACTATTGTTAAGAGAATCTTTAGATATCTTATTGGCACTTTTAACCTTGGTCTTTGCTTTAAAAAAGGGGAAGATTTCATATTCTCAAGTTACTGTGATGTTGATTATGTTGGAGACAAACTTGAAAGAAAGAGCACTAATGGAAGTTGTCACTTCATTGGTGGCAACTTAGTAAGTTGGATATGTAAGAAACAACGATCAACTGCACTATCCACTATTGAAGCATGATACATAACATCTATAAGTTGTTGTGCTCAATTACTTTGTATAAAGAATTAGCTAGAAGACTTCAACTTTTATGAGAGTAACATTCCTATCTTTTGTGATAACAAAGCTTCTATCAGTTTCTCTAAATCTCACTTGCATTCATGGGAAAAACATATAGAAATTAAACATTACTTTATTAAAAACCATGTTCAGAAATGGACAATGGACTTACAATTTGTACCCATTGATGATCAATTTGTTGACATATTTACAAAATCCTTTACTGAGGAAAGGTTAATTCTGCCAAGGAATCAACTTGGAATAGACTTTACAAAGGAATGATTTAATGGCTATATGTTGTCCAATTTAACTTAGCGTCCAGAGGACTCATTGTCCAATGACTATAAGTTAATAAAATGTGCATAAAGTATGTATCACATGTGTCTAATGTATGGATGTACTTATATCATAAGCATTGTGTTATTTAATTTGAAACATGGCATTTTGGTTAGAGAACATTGTAATATTTTTGTTGAGTCACTTCTTGATTGACGAGCCTTATGATTGCACTTCAAAAAGCCCATTATACCCCTCACCTTCAAAAGATCAAAACCACCAACTTTTTCTCTCATCAAATATTTTGTTACAGAAATCCCCAACATTCTCTTTGTTACTTGTTCTTACTCTCTTTGAACCCTAAACACAAACCCTAGCCCAGAAAGCTTCAACTTTTTCACCATGACAAGTGGAAGCAAAGCCTTTTTGTACAAGGATTCCATTCCCAAAATTGACACAACTTTTGTTCAAACTAAGAATGAAGCCACTATCCACTTTAAGCACTTTTTCAACATCAAATACTTGAAGGGTATTATTTTGTCTCAATGACACCATGCTTTGGTGTGGTATAAGAGGCTTCTACAACAAATACCATACTATCCACCTATAATTGGTTAGAATGTTTTGGTGCAATACTAAGTTCAAAATTGCTTGTGCCATAGTCTCCACTATTCTTGGAAAGAAAGTGACTTTATCCATGGAGACCATTGATCAAATCACTGACTACATGTGGGAAAACATATAAAGACAACTGGGAGAGAAAGACCATGTTCCATGGGCTTTATAAAAGGAACATTTCTATAAGGCCAAAGATAAGAAGAAGGTATTGTACAATCTGCTATGAGATCAAGCAAATATTTGGCAAAATATTTGCAACAATAGCATACTGCAAAAAATAGGGTCTAAGGACTCTATATCAGACATGCACAAGTTTGTGCTCTTTCATCTGATAGAGTGCATACCATATGACTTGCCACACATCATCTACCTTTATGTTCTATGCATCACAAAGTTTATGGGTGGCCTTGAAGATATCTATTATACTTCTCTAGTCAACAAAATCTTATGGGAGCAAGGAGTTTATCAAGTCTTCAATGGACTGGATGAGGCAAGCAGGAACAAGATTATGGTTAAGGGGTCCATGATAGCCAAACAACAAAACCTTGGGCCTTTAAACATCAAGTCCATAAGGTTAGCAATGAACATAGGTCAAAGAGAGGTTCCTCAAGTGAACAAGGAAGAAATAGCCAAGAAGAGAAAGAAAGGTATCAAAATTATGCTACCTATTGACAATGATGCTTTATCTCAATTTGGCATTGCTACCAAGATAAACAAAATCATGAAAGAACAAGCCAAAAATAAATAGATGACAAAGAAAACATAGAAAGCAGAAGAGGATGTGATGTAGCTCCATTGGTGCTTGTAGGCCTAGGATCTTCTTCATCAATGGATTCCTTTGCTTTTTGGAAGATGAATGGCATCGGAATGGAGAAGGAAGAGAGAGAGGAGATGCCACTTCAAGGAGAAGATGAGTCTAGAAGAAGCTCACCACCATAGGAGGCCATGGATAAGAGCTTGGAGGAAGAAGATGAATGAAGGGAGAGGAAGAGAACAAAATGAAATTTTATGCTCTAAAAGAGCTCTAAAATATGAAGTTTAATTTTCAAATGATCAAAGTTGAAAAAATGCACACACATGACCTCTATTTATAGCCTAAGTGTCACACAATATTGGAGGGAAATTTGAATTTCAATTCAAATTTCACTTGAATTTGAAATTGAATTTGTGGAGCCAAATTTTGGAGCCAAAATTTCACTAATTATGATTAGGGAATTTCAGTTATGGTTCAGCCCACTAATCCAAGATCAATTCCAAGATTCTCCACTAAGTGTGCTTAGGTGTCATGAGGCATGTAAAACATAAAGGACATGCACAAAGTGTGACTATATGATGTGGCAATGGGGTGTAGTAACCAAATGCTCACCTCCCCCTCTAAAATTTAATTGGATTGGGCTTCTACCAATTCAATTAAATTTATTTCCCAACACACACATCAAATATTCACTTAGTGCATGTGAAATTACAAAACTACCCCTAATATAAAAACTAGTCTAGGTGCCCTAAAATACAAGAGCTGAAAAATCCTATATTTCTAGGGTACCCTACCTACATTATGGAGCCCTAAATACAAGGACCAAATATAATGACATCCTAATCTAATATGTAAAAAGATAATTGGAACCAACCTTGGCCCATGGGCTCAAAAATCTACCCTAAGGTTCATGAGAACCCTAGGGCCTTCTTCAACAGCTCTAGCCCAATCCTCTTGGATCCTCTTGCTCATGGCTCTAGTGACTGGTCCCTTCCTAGGGAGGATTGCATCAGGATGCGGAGTTACTTAGAAATGAGCATAAGATGAAAATGAAACATGAGTCTCCACCTACCCCAAGAGTAAGGAAGCCATATCTATTTTCTGGGTTATACCCCTCCATGGAAGGAGTAGCAAAAGTGGTCAAAATCTCAGCACAAGAGTTGGACTGAGTGTAGCAAAATAGAAATGGGGTGATAGGGATACCAAGGAAGCGCTTGGAAGAGAAGGTAGAAGCTCTGGCAAGCCAAGAAAAGTGGGCATCATTCATTGACATCTTAGCACTGTTGATGTTTGGGACTGTACTCTTTCCAAATATGGACGGGTTAGTGGATCTAGCAACGATCAACGCTTTTCTTGCTTATCATCACAACAAGGAAAGCCCGGTCATTGTTGTGTTGGCTAACACATATGATGCACTTGACCTGAGATGTGAGAAGGGTGTTGGACAAGTGGCCTCAGTTATCTTAAGAAGGGGGAGTTGAATTAAGATACAAAAATTATTCCCAATTACAATTTAACTCTCTTTTCGAATTATCAATGCACCCTTAATATGAATTACTCAAAAGACAATTCAAAAATAAATTTCTTTAAAGCAAAAGATAAATAAAAATAAATAAAAGAAGTTTAAGGGAAAAGAGAATGCAAACTTAGATTTTATACTGGTTCGGCCACCCTTTGTGCCTACGTCCAGTCCTTAAGCAACCCGCTTGAGATTTCCATTATCTTGTAAAAAGCTTTTTACAAACTCTGAACTACATAGGGACACCCTTCCCTTGTGTTCAGATATCCTTACAACTTAAGAGACCCTCGGTCTCTTAAACAGATCTCTTTGAATAAGAAAAAGAAGATTTTTCTCTCTTTAAGAGAAGGATATTACAATTGAAGATCGATCAAGATTCCTTATTTAATTTGCAAGTGTTTTGGCCAAGGAATATTTTGAGAGTGATAAGACAATTTGGTTTTGAGAGGATCAGACAATGTTGTTTAGAAAAAGTCTAAGGAAATAGTAGTGAGATTTACCTGCCAGGCGTTCAAGCATCTGGTCAATGAATGGCAAGGGAAAATGGTCCTTTTTGGTAACCTGGTTCAGCCTCCTATAGTCGATGCAGACTCTCCAACTGTTCTGCACCCGAGTAGGAATCAGCTCCTCTTTCTCATTTTTTATCACAGTGAGGCCGGTTTTCTTCAGGACTACCTGGATGGGACTCACCCATTGGCTGTCGGAGATAGGATAAATGATTCCAGCTTGCAAAAGCTTGGTTACCTCCTTCTTCACTACATCAAGAATCACCGGGTTGAGTCTTCTCTGTGGCTGTCTTACTGGTTTAGCCTCATCCTCTAAATTTATCCAATGCATACATGAGGATGGGCTAATACCAGGAATGTCCGACAGGGTCCAGCCTATAGCCTTTTTATGCTTCTTGAGAACTGATAACAACTTCTCCTCTTGCTCATCAGCAAGGGAGGCAGATATAATTACTAGAAAACTTTTGCTATCATCCAAGTAAGCATATTTTAAATTTGATGGCAGAGGCTTCAATTCTGGTGTGGGCGGCTAGATAGTGGTAGAAAGAGATGGCTTCTCAGCCTCTACCTCATAAAGAAAGTCAGAGGTATATGAACTTCCTAAAGCATGGTTAGTTCTATCTGACTCTAGAAAATCAATCTCAAGAGGTAAAACATCACCAGACAAGTAATCAATATCAAATTCAAATTCACTCTCAACATCAAATTCAGACATATGATCAAATACAAATTCAAATTCAATGCATGAAGAGTGACAGGCATGCAGATTAGAATGAAGATCAGTCATGTATTCATCAACAATATGGTCAATTATTTTAGCACGGAATACAGAAAGATCTTCAAATGGGTGTTTCATAGCATCGAGAATATTAAAATGAACAATTATATCACCAAACTCCATAGATAGTGTGCCTGCATAAACATCTATCTTAAAAGGTTTGCCTAGAATGATGGGAACTGATCCTTGAGAAAATCCCTCCTCCATATTCAAAACATAAAAATCGACAGGGAAAATCAGTTCACCAACTCTAACTAAGACATCCTCTATGAAACCAGCAGGATAGGCAACACTTCTATTAGCTAAATGAATTACCACATATGTGGATTGCAAAGGACCAAGAGATGGAGAATTAAAAATAGACAGAGGCATAACACTAACAGAAGCTCCTAAATCTAGCATGGCATCGTCAAACTTATTGTTCCCTATAATACAAGGTATGCTGAATGTACCTGGATCTTTACATTTTTCAGGGATTTGGGGAACAAATTTACCAATCAATGCGGAGACATTTCTGCCCATACTGAAACTGCATGTTCTGTATTGTCATTTACCTCTTGAGATTGATTTTCGGAGGTATTACGGAAGCACCTCGGCTTGGATTTTTTTAACGGAAACAATTTTTCTCACTAATTTTGAGAGAATCCTCAAATACTAGAAGGGCAGAACAATTTACTCTGCCCTCTTTCCCCTATTTATAGGAGAAAAGAGGGAGGTGGTTGCCGCCCAGCTCGCCCAGGCGAGCAGGGTTGCTTCCCCCAGAAGGCACTGCCTTCTGTTAGAACCCCCTGGAAGGCCCAAGTGAGCCTGGTTGCTATTTGCACCCCTATGTTCACTAAATACACCCCTTTGTGTTTTTTTGTTGATTCCTTTCCGAAATGTTACAAAACTTTACGGATTACGTAACGACACCCATTTTCTTTCCAAAATGTTGCAAAACTTTACGGATTACCTAACAAGGGGTGTTAAGTGCCTTGAGACGGTCAAGAGAAGGTTGCATGCCACCAAACAATGGTCCCCGGACGAAATTAGGGTATGACAGTTGCCCCTCTTTACTTATCTTTTATTGGAGATAAAAGTGAAGTAAAGATAAGACACTATTTTCATTCGAGCGGAACATCATTTGGCCGATCAATATCCAACCCAGTGGAACCTGTCATTCAGAAAGAAAAGAAAAGGCATCAGAAGTGTCAACAAAACTTTAGCGTCTTGAAAGCGATAAAGTGGGATAACCATGACGTTTCCCCACGCTATCAAACTTGATCGTCCTCGCCCAGCAGAGAAGAATCTCGTGCGACGTCGAGCTTGAATGTCTCTGGATGACGAGAGTAAAAACCTGCAAAAATTTTGAGAATAATCAGAATCGGATGACCAACATCATCCTGATACCGTCGAACTCGTTCACCTCGGTTGATGAAAGGTGCGGACGACCATAAGGTATCTCCGCCTGCCACCTAACTCGCTGTCCCTGGATGAAAAATGGTGCAGAAGACGACGTTAGTCTCTGCGCGTCAACGGGCTCGTTTGCCCCTGGTTGACGAAAGGTGTGGATAACCATACGGTACCCCCACCTGCCACCAGACTTCCCAGGTCAGGGTTAACCGAAATCGTTTGTGCGGATAACCACTTGGGCATCTCCGCATGTCACCTGACTTCACGGGTCAGGATGACAGAAACCGTTTGTATGGATAACCGCTTGGGTATCTCCGTATGTCACCTGACTTCATGGGTTAGGATGACAGAAACCGTTTGTATGGATAACCGCTTGCGTATCTCCGTAAGTCACCTGACTTCACGGGTCAGGATGACAGAAACCATTTGTACAGATAACCACTTGGGTATCTCCGTATGTCACCTGACTTCACGTGTCAGGATGATAGAAAACGTTTGTACGGATAACCGCTTGGGTATCTCCGTATGTCGTCTGACTTCACAGGTCAGGATGACAAAGGCGCGGTAGAGGACGTAAGTCTCCGCGTGCCAACGGGTTCGTTTGCCCCTGATTGACAATGGGTGCAGAAGATGACGTTAGTCTCTGTATGCTACCGGACTCTGAGTCTGACGGATAGCGAAAGAGTGCTTATACGGATAACCACTTGGGTATCTCTGCCTGCCACTTAACTTCATGGGTTAGGATCAACAGAAATCGTTTGCGCGGATAACCACTTGGGTATCTCCGCATGTCACCTGACTTCACGACTCAGGATGACAGAAACCGTTTGTACGGATAACCGCTTGGTTATCTCCATATGTCACCTGACTTCACGGGTCAGAATGACAAAGGTGTAGAAGACGACGTAAGTCTCTGCGTGTCAATGGGTTTGCTTGCCCCTGATTGACAAAGGGTGCAGAAGACGACATTAGTCTCTGCATGCTACTGGACTCTAAGTCTGACGGATAGCGAAAGAGTGTTTATACGGATAACCACTTGGGTATCTCTGCCTGCCACCTAACTTCATGGGTTAGGATCAACAGAAGTCGTTTGCACGGATAACCACTTGGGTATCTCCGCATGCCACCTGACTTCACGTGTCTGGATGACAGAAACCGTTTGTACGGATAACCGCTTGGGTATCTCCATATGTCACCTGACTTCACGGGTCAGGATGACAAAGGTGTAGAAGACGACGTAAGTCGCCGCGTGTCAACAAGTTTGCTTACCCCTGGTTGAAAAAGGGTGCAGAAGACAACATTAGTCTCTGCATGTTACTGAACTCTGAGTCTGACGGATAGCGAAAGAGTGTTTATACGGATAGCCACTTGGGTATCTCTGCTTGCCACCTAACTTCACAGGTTAGGATCAACAAAAATCATTTGTGCGAATAACCACTTGGGTATCTCCGCATGTCATCGAACTCACAGGTCACGATAGCAAAAGGTGGGGTGGTCGACAAAAGCGAGGCTTTTGCTCCTACGTATCCTCAATTTGTGATGAGGAATTCAGACCTACGTAGTTCTTTCTTTTGTGATGTGCGAGACTAAAATAGTCTCTACCAGAAGATGCTGACATCTCCGGAATGGGGGTTGATCAAGGTCGTACCTGAATCAAATAAATATTAAAATGTAGTAACTAGAAAATGATCCTAGGTCGTTTCCCAACGAGCAATGATACACCAAATGTTCATAATAGATAGTAGGAAATAGTAACAAATTCGGGGGGGGGGGGGTTGTTTGCTTTTGTAAATTAAACAGCGAGTAAAATTGAATTAGAAATTATCAGAATTAAAATGCGTTGCTTCCCCTTGATTCACAAGCAAGTCTCTTATCCTAGGTTGCGAGAATTTATCCTTTATCAGTTCAACCACTTAATCCAACCCTAAATTAAATTACTAAGCGAAATTTAACATAAAGCATTCATTATGTGATTAAGCATCACACACACCAATTACTCATAAACGATCATTAAGCATGAACGTAAATTAAGCGCAGAGACAATTAATCAAGCACTAAGCATGCATGAATTAATAGCAACAAATTCAGAGTAATTAGTGAAGAGGAAAAACTGAACAGAATTTAACAGTAATAATAGAACCTCAAAGAGAACTATGCTTGATCCTCAAGAGAAAACAACGCTGCGGACTTAGCCTTCCATTAATCAAATAGAGAACGAAATTTTATTGATAAAACTAAAAGTCTGAACTGGAATTGTAAAAAATGAAAATAAAAGAGAAAGAGAAGAGAGACTAAAACTAAAAACGAAAAATAGAAGAGAGAGATGAGAGAGAGAGGGAGAGGGAGAGCTAAACTAGAACCTTGGTGCTGTTATATAGTTTTTCAGCCCCAAAGCTTACAAATCTCTTTTAAATCCAAGCCCATAAATAAATTAAATTCAAATCTAGATAAGATAAGATGAGATAAGATCTAGATTAAATAATATCTAGATGAGATCAAATCTAATTAATATCTAGATAAGATAAAGATAAGATAAGATCTAATTTTGTAGAATAAAATAGTCGGCCCTCTTCAAGTTCAAGCCCAATTCTGGATTCAAGCCTAATGCTTCATTAATTCCTGAAATTAGATTAAAAACATCAAATTAGCTTAATGGGCCCAAATAATAAAACTGTCTAATTAATTTGACAATTAAGATTAATCAGTACTTAAAATGGTGCAAAAAGGGTTAAGAAATAGGAGAAAATAATGGCACATCAGGGGCGGATGACCACATTGGCCTCTGCTTGTCAATCGAACTTGGGGTCTCCAAATGACGAGGTGCGGATAACCGTAAGCTGTCTCCGCATGCTACCGGACTCTTGGGTCATGATAGCAAAAGGTGGGGTGGTCGACAAAAGTGGGGCTTTTGCTCCTACGTATCCTCAATTTTTGACGAGGAATTCATACCTACGTAGTTCTTTCTTTTGTGAGACTAAAATAGTCTCGGTGTTCTTTCACTAAAATGCGAACATGCTTTAGTAAAGAAACAAAACCTCCAAATGATCTGAGCAACATATGATTTTTGATGAAAAACAATGTGTCTATTGGGGAAGAAGAGTATGCTGATGAAATCTTCTCATAACCATAAATGAGATTTTGGATGTTAGCGTTTTGTTTCTAAACAACCATTTAGAGGAAACACTGGGTCCAACAAAATAGAAGAAAATCACTCAAAGTGTATCAATCTCACACAGGTAAGTGTTTTATCCTAATTCCGAACCATAGATATGCCATGACTTAATTTTGCAAATTATTTCCTATCAAATCAAAGATTATGTGCGTGATCATGGATCAATAGGACTTTTTCGGGAATGGTGTTTTCGTGAGGAATTTGGCTCCGAGTGTTTGGGCCTTTACCTTTTTTGTTTTTATTTAGTGCGGGGCGAGAAAGTCGCTAGCGCACAAGATTTTGGTTGGCTATCAAAGGGAGGGGACCACTTCAAGTCGTGGTTTTCTTTCTTTTCTTGTTTACTTGTGACAATTTTGTATTGTTCAGATATTGTTCTGGTCCAAAGACCTTTCTGTATATTTCTTTTGTTTTCTTTCGATCTTTGGTTGGGAATTCCCTTTCTTTTTTTGCTTTCCCCCAATCTTTGATTGGGAATTTTCTTCTTTTGCTTTCTTCCGATCTTTGATCGAGAACTTTCTTCTTTTTTGTTTTCTTCCAAGGGCAAGGATGGACATTCTCACCCTGGGTCAAGGTTTATGGTAAGTTGGGATTTTGGCTCAAGGCTTGTAGAACGGTTGGACATGATATATGATACGATGTTGGTTTGGCCAGTGGTTCAGGGAAAAAGGAGATGTCCCACATTATTTCCATGATACACATGCAACACTGATGATTAGGAAATTTTATGCAAAACTGGTCATGCATGCACCCATGTGGACACTCAAGCATCAAGTTTTTATGGTCATGTGACACTAGGGCTCGGGATTTATTTTTTCCTATTTCAGTCAACCCAGTGTTTCCAAAACATGTTCTTTTATCAATTCACGCATTCATCCGAGTCCATTTTGGGCGTTCGGGAAAATTTTCACAGCATTCACCCTTCAGGTGTATACACATTTTTCAACAAAAAACCCTTCGTTTTGATCGGTGAATTTTTTGTTCAAAGAAAAGCTGGAAGTTATTTTCTTTTCAAAAGCATGTTGGCTTTTAAGCTAACCAATTTTATTTTAATTTTTTTGTTCTATTAAATTATTATTATTTATTTATTTTCTCTTTCTGAAAAGGTCGTGCGGATGAGGGCACACACGGCCTACCTACGTCAAATCACAAAGCAAACGGAGAAGAATGCAATGGTAAGTCGCAATGAAAAAATAGTGACAAAATAACTGAGAGCCGTAATGCCAGATCATAGCGGAAACAAAAACAATAACTGAAAGCAGTAATGTTAGATGACAACAAAAACAATAACTGAAAGCAGTAATGTAAATCATAAAAAAGTGTGGCGACCTTGGTCATGTGGCTCCGCTCCCTCCCAAGAAACCGAGCAGGTCAGTCATATCCTCATCCATACGGGATTCATCTACCTCACCGGGGGATTCTGCAGGCTCCTCCCCTGCCTAGGCATCGGGCCAGTCTCCAGGCCATGCAACCTCAGCCCCAAACTGCTCTGGGGTAGGGCATACAAAAGGGCCAGAACCCTACCCCTGTTGACTGAGGCTGAACAGGTAGAGACACTCATGTATCTGCACCTTTCCATGGTGGTTGGCCGCCTGCTGGCGAACCAAATGTTGTAGATACCACTCCACGCCCAATGACCTAGCCGAATCGGCCTGCTGAGGTGGTGGCGGTGCGCCCGCGTTTTGATGTGCGTCACCCTGCGCTTGCCTAGGCGTGCAATACTTCTCGATGAAGGCTCGGGTGATCGGCGGTCAGATTACCTTGCTGGGGGTGACAAGAACTCTGTAGGACTGGCAGAGGCCCGTGATTAGAGCTGGAAACCCCAGGGCCCCGTTGGACTTCTCTGGGTCCAAAGGGTGCCTAGTAGGCCCCATTCCTGCAAACCAATAAATGGCATCAGCAACCACTTGGGCCATGTGAATGCTTATCCGTGTCAGGATGGCATACACCAACTGACACTTAGGTAGAGGGAGGTCGGAGTTGTGGTCGCTAGGCAAGATATTGCTGAGCAGCAGTGTCATCCATATCTGGGTCAGGGTAGTCATGTTGGTGCGCATGATCCGCACCCGCCTCCCTGTAACGGTCTGGACGAAATCCTGCCCTGGTATGCACAGCAGCTAGGCGATGGCTTCCTCATCGAAATCGTCTGCCTGACTCCTCCTCTGGCTGAATTCACGCTGCTGGTCTTCCTCCAAAATCAGCGGGTCGCCCAAGAACTGGCTGATGGCATCTGCATCAAAAGGGATCCAGTGACCCCTCACCCATGGGCGCATGTCCCGAACCCCCTCCTCAGTGGGCCAGGCATTGGCATAAAATTCTATGACTATCTCTAGGTCGAATTTAGCCATAGGGGTCACTAGCCGTGCCCAATGCCTGCGGGCTATCTCTCCCTGGAAGTCAGGTACTCGTTTTCCCTGAGCTGGACAAGCCTCTCCCTGTGGAATGACCATCCCTTGATGGCCTCGAAGCGCTGTTGGTGCTCAACACTCCGGAACCAGTGACTATCAAACTCTGAGGCGGCACTAGAGCCTTCTCCAGTGGCGTCCCTTCTAGACCTCTTTGTGGAGAGTTTCTTCAGAGTCATCTCCTGCGAAAAAATAACATTCGGGAAATTAGTTCAAGAAAACCATTTAAAATAAAATCCAAATTAAGCAAAAATGGCGTACACTTCTTTCCAACAAAATGCGAATATCAACGTGAATTTAAAAGAAACAACTTACAGATTGATGTGCGGGTTTTCCTAGGACTTACATACATTTACAGACATCTTTCCTTTGGTGAACGACATTTTATGAGTTGCACCTACCTTTATTTGCAAAGAATTTTCTTATGCTACATGCCAAACTATCCAACATACATATTTTGCAAGGCACTTTGCCTACCTATCTAACCATACACAGATATTTGCAAAGCATTTTTGCCACCTATCTACTCCACATACATATTTGCAAGGCATTTTGCTACCTATCTACTCCACATACGTATTTGCAAGGCATTTTGCTACCTATCTACTCCATTTGAATGGCATTTTTGCTATATGTTCACATTTTATTCACATATACGGTCATACACTTAAGAGGCAACTTCATGCTATATATTCACACATATTTACACTCATTTGAAAAGCAATTTCATGTTACACATTCATTGGAAAGGAAATTTTTGTACTACTTATTCATATTTTTGAAAGGCAATTTCATGTCATATATTCCTATTTTGAGAAGCATTTTCGCGCCATATTCAACATACATGCACACTTGCAAAGCACTTGGCTACCTATTCTATATACACACGTACATGGTGAACAACATTTTCACACCATCTAGGTACAAAGAAATCATCATGGTGTAGCCCAAACCAAGTGCTGGCCTAAAGGGGAAACTTCACCAACATGCTCTCATTTTCATGCTTTCTTGCACTCAAAACCCAAGGCTTGGATTCCTAGGTCTAAGTCATTATTTTTGGCATTTATTCTAACCTCTACAAGCTGTCCATATACACAAGTCAGTCCCACAAACTAAAGTTCACAAAATCATGCCCAAATGCCATTGAGGCATTTCGCCGAGCACTTGGTGGGCGCACCTTAGGTATGAGGAAAAAAAGGGATGGGGGCAATGTGATGTGCCCAACCATTTCAGAACCCACATTAGGCCTAAGGCCATCCCACACAACCCTCTAATTCAGACAAACAAGCATAAATCCAAGCATGCATTGTCTCATGAAATTGGAAAAAATTGAATAACTAAGGCACTAAAACACATCAATGGAGAGCCAAAGAATTAAAGGGGAGTGCACTTACCTGTGGGGAGTGAATCAAAGTGCAAAAGGGGAAGCAAAAAACCAACAATGGAAGCTTGGGGGGCTGCTATTTATGCTGTTTCCGTGAGCAATGAGGTTCTTGAGAGAGGGGGGGGAGTTTTGGGTGAAGAAAACTCACCCCCAGCCCCTTTTCATCTAACTTTTGCAGGGGGTGCTCGCCCAGGCGAGCTAACCCTGTGCATTTTTTTTTTGCGAAGAAAGTACGTGTTCTCTATGGGTCGGTGTTCACTTACTTGAAACCCCTAGGGTAAGTTTGGCACCCGATCATCACCTTAAGGAAATAACAATAATAATAGGTAGGAATTTGAAGGATACTAGGATGCCTCTCAGTAGCACTTCTCGATCGTCCGGAGCCGGACGTGGGATAGCGATCTGTTGATCATGGGCCTAGCATCCATTCATGCCCGTCCCTGAGTACCTGAAAGCAGGAAATGACATTGCGCAACAAATCGTGGTCATGCTACCACATACCTCGATTCATCTCCGTCTTGGATTTGGCGCGGTATTTGACCATCGCTTAAAACGATCTTGTCCCTGTCACAAGATAACAAATATGCATGTACATGCGTATGCATGAGCATTTTCAAACGCAATAATTCTTTAGCAAAAGCTTGTTGGGTTCAGTTTCAATTAAGCGCTTGGGGCATCCCCATGGACTGAGCGAAAAGGCTCGGGTCATCTAAAGACTACGCATCTTTTAAGGCACAAAGAAAGGATCAGAACAACCAAACCCCAATCCTACGTTCTTTAAAAAAAACCGCGATGAGAAAATTACATGCAGTGACTTCCTTAATTGCCCTAGTTCTTAAGCGTAGTATCGCTTGACAACATCGAAGTTCACGGGTGAAGGTAGTTCCTTGTCATCCATGTTGGCAAGCACAAGGGCCCCTCCGAAGAAAGCCTTTTATACGACGAAAGGCCCTTCGTAGTTCGGGGCCCACTTTCCCCTATTGTCTTTCAGGGCTTGGGAGACTTTCTTCAGTACCAGGTCCCATTCGCTGAACCTGCGCGAGCGTATGTTCTTGTCAAAAGCGTTCTTCACTCGTTTCTGGTATAAACGCCTGTGGCTCATGGCGACCAGACGCTTGCCTTCTATGAGATTAAGCTGATCGAAACGTGCTTGGGCCCACTCCGACTCCTTTAATCTGGACTCCGCCAAGATTCTTAATGATGGAACTTCCACCTTAAATGGTAGCACAACCTCTATTCCGTATACCAATGAGAACGGCGTTGCCCCGGTTGATGTGCACACCGAGGTTTGGTAACCATGTAGTGCGAACGAGAGCATCTCGTGGCAGTCCTTGTATGACACAATCATCTTCTGGATAATCTTCTTGATAATCTTGTTGGCTGCCTCCACTGCTCCGTTTATCTTGGGTCTGTAGAGGGTGGAATTGTGGTGTTGGATCTTAAACTCTTCGCACATTTCCTCCATCATCTTGTTATCCAAGTTGGTGCCATTGTCCATGATAATCTTCCTCTGCAAACCATACCGGCAGATAATCTCCCTCTTGATGAACCTAACCACCAAACTCCTCCTGATGCTAGCGTACGAGGCAGCTTTGACCCACTTGGTGAAGTAATTGATCGCCACTGGGATGAAACAATGTCTATTCGCAGCTTTGGGCTCTATGACTCCGATCACATCTATTCCCCACATGGAAAATGGCCACGGTGCAGCCAAAACATTCAGAGGCAGGGGCGGAGCGTTGACATTGTCTGCAAACATCTAGCATTTGTGACACTTTCTCACATGGAGACAACAGTCGCTCTCCATGGTGAGCCAATAGTAGCCCGCCCTTAAGATCTTCCTAGCCATGGCGTACCCGTTAGCGTGAGTACCGAAAGAGCCCTCATGGACCTCCCCCAGCATGCTCTTAGCTTCTTTAGCATTCACGCATTAGAGCAAAACCATGTCATGGTTTCTCTTGTATAGTATGCTTCCGCTCAAGAAGAAACCGGCCACCAATCTCCTTAACGTCCTCTTGTCATTGTCGGAAGCCTCTGGTGGGTACTTTTTGCTTTCAACGTATCGCCTGATGTCGAAATACCAAGGCTTACCATCCTGCTCCTCTTCCACCGAACAACAATGTGCGGGTCTGCCGTGACACCTGAACTCAATGTACGGTAGGTCTCTGTGATGGGTCAGCTGAAACATGGACGCCAAAGTGGCAAGCGCATCAGCCATTTGATTTTCCTCTCGGGGAACGTTATGGAAGGAGATCTCATCAAAGAACTTAGCCAATTCCTTGATATAAGCCTGGTAGGGTATTAGTTTGTGATCCCTAGTCTCCCATTCTCCTTTCAATTGGTGAATTACCAGCGTCGAGTCTCCGTACACCTTGAGCAGCATGACATTGAAGTCAATTGCTACTTGGACGTCCAAAGCGCATGCTTCGTATTCAGCCATGTTATTGGTGCAGTCGAACCCCAGCCTGGCCGTGAAAGGTATATATTGATTGTCTGGAGAGACCAATGCTGCCCCAACGCCATGGCCTAGAATGTTTGACGCCCCATCAAACCACATGATCCACTTGTCCCTGTCCTTGTCCAGCTTCTCTTTAAATGAGGCCATGATGTCCTCATCCAGGAACTCATGATGCATGGGTTGATAATCATTGAGAGGCTGCTGAGCCAAATAGTCTACCAAGGCGCTTCCCTTTATCGCCTTTTGGGTGACATAGACTATATCGAACTCGGATAGCAAAACCTGTCACCGATTGATCCACCCCGTGAGAGCAGGCTTCTCAAAGATGTACTTGATCGGGTCCATCTTGGATATCAGCTAGGTGGTATGGCTCAGCATGTACTATCTTAAACGGTGGGACGCCCAGACTAAAGCACAACATGTCCTTTCCAGCAGGGAGTAGTTCATCTCACAGGTCGTGAACTTCTTACTCAAGTAGTAGACGACTCGCTCTCTTTTCCCGGACTCGTCATGTTGCCCCAGCATGCACCCCATTGACTCGTCCAAAATTGTCATGTACAAGATGAAAGGTCTCTCGGGCACCGGCGGCATAAGCACGGGAGGGTTCATGAGGCACTGTTTGATTTTTCCAAATCCCTCTTGACAATCCTTGTTCCAGTGGATGGACTGGTTCTTGCGTAAGAGCTTAAACAGCAGCTTAAAGATAGTTGTGAGCTGTGATATGAATCTGGCAATGTAGTTCAAATGCCACAGGAAACCTCGGACCTGCTTCTCGGTACGCGGTTCTGACATCTCAAGAATGGCTTTTACCTTTTCAGGGTCCACCTCTATTCCCTTCTGACTTACAATGAAACCCAATAATTTTCCTTACTTGACCCCGAAGGTGCACTTAGCGGGGTTCAACCTCAATCGATACTTCCTAAGCCTTTCGAACAACTTCCTCAAATTGACAAGGTGTTCCTCCTTAGTTTTAGACTTGGCGATCATGTCGTCTACATAGACTTCGATTTCTCGGTGCATCATGTCGTGGAACAAAGCCACCATAGCCCGTTGATAGGTTGCCCCAGCGTTCTTGAGCCCAAAGGACATCACCTTATAGCAGAACCTCCCCCATAGGGTGACGAAGGTGGTATTTTCCATATCCTCTGGCGCCATCTTTATCTGATTGTAGCTGGAGAAACCATCCATGAAGGAAAATAAAGCGAAATTGGTCGTATTATCCACGAGGACATCGATGTGCGGCAGAGGGAAATTGTCTTTGGGACTGGCTCGATTGAGGTC
Organism: Glycine max; assembly: GCF_000004515.6. Classification (NCBI taxonomy): domain Eukaryota; kingdom Viridiplantae; phylum Streptophyta; class Magnoliopsida; order Fabales; family Fabaceae; genus Glycine; species Glycine max. Next base: position 36,804,232 of record NC_016088.4, on the reverse strand, counting down.
CCATCCTTCTTAGGGACTGGCACAATGTTGGCAACCCATTCCGGGTACCGAGCGACAACCAAGAAGCCAGCGTCAAATTGTTTCTTTACTTCTTCTTTTATTTTCAGGGACATCTCGGGCTTCATCGTCCTCAGTTTTTGCTTTATCGGGGAACACTCAGGATTCAGAGGTAATCTGTGATGTACGATGTCAGAACTCAAATCGGGCATATGTTGGTACGACTAGACAAAGATGTCTTGGTAGTCTTTCAACAGGGCCATTAGTTCTTTACGGATGGGTGCGGTCATACCCATGCCTACTTTTACTTCCTTTTTTCCACTGTCGGTTCCTAAGTCTACGAGTTCTGTCTCTTCTTGATGCGGCCTCATCTCTCGATCCTCCTGAGCGATTATCCTCTCCTGCTCTGGGGGAAGCCTGACATCCTCGTCCTCTTCATCCTCCGTCCGACTTGCTTCTTGCTCGAAATCGACAGTCGGGTCCCCAGTATTAGTACCTTCACGGGATTCGTCATCGGATCTATATCATTTTAAGCGTAACAAGGAAATAAACATGCAAATGAATGAGAATAGGTAGAGGCGCAGGAACAGATGAAGAAAGATCTTTATATTATAACTTCAAGAACAAAAGACATAATGCCTTAACAAAAGGAAACTCTAAAGTCTAGGCCCAACCGTAGAGTTTTATAGCCTGCGTAGGTTTATAGCCTAACCCAAACTTCCCACGGTTTCCTCTGGTACTTACCAGGTTGGTCCTGCCACTTTTGTTCTTGCCCAAGCCCATTCCGGGCTCGTAGCCGTGCCTCAGCATGACCCAGGCCACCATCATTGCCGCATCGAACAGGCGGGGCTACCTAGAGAGGGAATCTACGGAGGCGATGCTTACTACCTCAAAAGATTAGAAAGTCGTTTCCAATGACTCCTCTGCGGCTTCCACGTATGGCATAGAGGAAGGACAACTTACCAGGACATCTTCCTCACTTGATACTATGACCAAATGTCCTTCCACAACAAACTTCAGCTTTTGGTGGAGTGTGGAGGGGACGACTCCGACTGAGTGGATCCATGTAACTTGGCAGGTATGAGGCCCTATCTGTACTAGGAGGTCGATCTCTCCCCTTACCTCTCGGCGGCTGCCATTGAAGACATGGACCACCATGGAACTTGGCCTTAGATGGGAAGCATTAAATGGCAATTTCTCCAACGCGCTTTTGGGCATCACGTTCAGGCTTGAGTCGTTGTCGATGAGTACTTTGGCCATAACGTGTTCCATACATTTGACTAACACATGTAAAGCCCTGTTATGTTCTCTCCCCTCGGCGGGGATTTCCTCTTCAGTGAAGGTGAGGTAGTTGTTGGCCGTAATGTTATTGATGATTCCCCCAAAGCCTTCTACGGAGATGTCCTAGGCTACGTGAGCTTCATTCAAGACCTTTACCAGCAAAGCTCGATAAGGCTCAGAGCTCATGAGCAGCTCTAGAAGGGAGACTCTAGCTAGGGTCTTGTTGAGTTGTTCAATGACTTTGAACTCGCTTTGTTGGATAATGCGGAGGAACTCGCTGGCCTCCTCGAGTGATACCTTTTTCTTGCCACAACCCTCTCTTCCCTCGGAAAGATCCTTCATCAGAACATCCTCGTTCGGTGCGGCGATCACCTTGACATTTTGTCCTTCGGTCATCCTTGTTTTCCCTTTAGTGTTTGCGGGCTGTAACGGCAGGCTAGGCGGTGCGAACACGCGACCGCTGCAAGTTATGCCGCTCAGCCCGGTGATATTGGTCACTTTGGCCGATAGTGAGCTGATATCAGTAGCTTCTTCCTTTCTATCGCCCGGAGGGGCACACCTCCACTGAACTGCGTAGCTGTTCTCGTAAGGAAACAGAATAGGTCTACCGCCCAACACTGCCGAGCGGTGTTGAGGTCTTTAAGGAGTCGTGTCCCTGGTGAAGTGTATTACCAAAGGTTTAGGCTTTTTAGGACCTTCTTCATCTGTCGACTGCATGTATACATGTTGTTCCTCCTCCCCCTCATTGCCGACCTCAAGCTAGCCTTGGTCTATCATTTGTTGCAATAAATCTCTTACCGCCGAACATGTTTCCATGTCATGCAGTACACCCGGACGCATTAAGCAAGAATCTTCTCTACCACGGGGAATCATGCCGTCTTTTGCAAGGCTTTGTAGATAAACCTTTTGGAGGTCGTTACATCCTTCAAAAGTTTGGGCCCGTGCGACCTACTCACCTCGATGGCATTATCCGCCCCCCTCCATGATTGGCAAGCGGGTTTGTTTTTATGTTGGGTCCATCCTCTTGAAAGGTCAACCACCCGGCTGCTATCAAGCTTTGGACCTTGCTTTTCAAGGCCAAGCACTATTCGATCGAGTAGCCTGGGGTTCCCCCATGGTATGCGCAGGTCATGCTAGGATTATACCATTTTGGGAACGGAGACTGGAAGCTCTTTCCCAGAACCACCACGGCCAATTGGTTGGCGATGAGAGATGGAAAGAGTTCCCTATACATCATTGGGATCGGGGCGAAAATTTGTGCCTGCCTTGGCGAAAAGTTCCTCACCGTGTTTGTGCCAAAGTGAGCGTTGTTGACCGGGTGAGGCCAAGTCGGAGCCGGAGCTTGAAGAGCTCCCCCTATAGGGGTGTGGGCGCCCTTGGTTGGGTGAGTGCTGTATCGGAAGAGGCCTCGGGGCGAGCCAAAAAACTCGAGTGATGTTGTGCATATTGGTGGGTACCGTGGGGGGTTTGCGGTGGCTTGGGCCACGCAGGTGTTGAAGTGACGGTATGGGCATCTCCCTCTTTCTTCTTTGCCCTAGCTATTCCGATCCTCCTGCTGCTGGCACCTATCGGGGAGACGTAATATAACTTTCCCCTTTTCAAACCCACGTCAATTTTTTCTCCGACGAAGACTAAGTCCGCGAAGCTGGAGGGCATGTAGCCTACTAATTTCTTATAGTAAAATGCAGGCAAGGTATCCACCATCATTGTAACCATTTCCCTCTTGACCATGGGAGGGGCTACTTGCGCTGCCAGGTCCCTCCAACACTGAGTGTATTCTTTAAAGGACTCATTTTCCCGTTTAATCATATTTTGCAGTTGAGTCCGGTCGGGAGCCATGTTAGAGTTGTACTGATACTGCCTAAGGAAAGCGGTAATCAGATCCTTCAAGGTGCAGATACGGGAAGCTTCTAGATTAGTGTACCAGATGATTGTTGCCCCGGCCAAGCTATCTTGAAAGAAATGCATCAATAACTTCTCATCCCTGGAATACGCACCCATCTTACGATAGTACATTTTTAGGCGATTCTTAGGACAAGTCGTCCCTTTGTACCTATCGAAGTCAGGTACCTTGAACTTCGGAGGGATGACGACGTTCGGCACCAGGCATAGGTCAGTCATGTCTACGAACAAATAATCGTTGAACCCTTCAACAGCCCTCAATATTTCTTCGATGAGATCGAGTTTCCCCTTTCCTTCCGCTGCCCGGGGTGGCCCTCTTGTGGACAGAAACATTGGCTGCGTTGGGTGGCTTCGAGGTTCTCCCGTGAGGTTGGGTTGAGGTAGTGCGTTGGGCGCCGACCCCTCGGTAGGGAACGGGGAGTAGGAGTCGACATCTCCCTGAGCATGCTCTCGATGATCCTTGTGGACCTCGTCAGGATGTCGAGGAGGCTCCCCTTCGAGGATGAAGGGAGGAATGTGACCCGCGTTGTCACGCATGACTGGTGGTGTGTAATTAGGTGGTAAACCATAGGGGTAAGTTCCTCGGTTGTACCCCGGATGGGGGTTGCTGATGTGCCCTAGTGTGGTTCTCTCTCATCCCACCATGTTTGGAATAGGGTGGTGCGCAACAGTCGGGAGAGTCGGGTCTGCCTCGGCAGTCGAACTAACAGTGGCGGCGGTGGCCGCGTTACTCTCCATTAGTTGTTTCATTCCCAGCATGGCATCCATCATGGAAGACATTTGTTCTTTCAAAGCCGACATGTCGACTTTCATCTGTTCTTGTACTTCCTCTAGGTCACCCATCATCCTAGATTTGGATCTGGTGCGATAGGGATGTCTTGGGGCACACTTAGTTATGGCGTCTTTCCTAAAAAGATCAAATGTGAGGGGAGTACGTAATGAGAAATGAATGTATGCTAGAGATGAAATGTGGAAGTGATCTGATGCACACTGATTTTCTTTGGAGTAAAATCACGGGATAAACTCATTTTATTCAAAAAGTTATAACTAGTCAAGATCTGAGCGACAATATAAACTCCCCAACGACTCCTAATTATATGGGCCATCAAGTCTATCATGTGCTGACTGTAGCTGAGGAGCCCATGGATCTCCTCAGGGGCAGAGTAGGCGTCTACCATAGCTTTGGCCTTTGCCAGCAATCGGGGAAGTTCTTGACTCCCGTTCAAAGTAAGAGCAAACCGGTCCATCCACATCGTTGCTTCTTGATGTAACGAATCAATCACCCTTCCTCTAGTCTCCTTTTCCGCGTACACTCGAGCGTATTCGTCCGCCACTTTGTGCTCGTGGGTCATGGCTAGATTTAATTCTTCTTGGTACTTGCTGATGATGGCTAACATGTCTGTTTCAATCTCGCATAACTGCTGAGACAAACTCCTCTTTGACCTTAGGCAAACCCTCAATTCATCCTTCAGGATCAAGCCGTCTACTCGCGATTGGTCTCTTTCCTCTCTTCGGAGCTTAAGCTCACTGTTACTGCCCCACAGAGCCCCTCGGAGTTTGTTCCGGCCATGTTCTTCCTTACGGGGCCTCTTGGTCTCTTGCTCCAAGGCCTTGGTGGTGGCTATATTGATGTCTCTCAGTTCGGCATCCTCCTTTCGAATCCTAACAGTTGCTGACTTGAACTTTTCTTTGACTGTTTGGGCTTTCTCAAGCTCTGTCTTAATGGCATGTACCTCTTTGTCTTCTTCCGGAGCTTCACCCTCCATCCCCTTAGTGGTCCTTTAACTCGGGAGCCAATCCAGATCTTGTGCGTAGGCTTTCAACCACCTATGGTAACCGCCGATGAGCCCGTTGCTACTCCCCCTAAGTTCCTTGTCCTTCCTTTGCAACATTTCCCATGCCTTGTGGACCCTCTGAAGCACCCCCGTGTTGGTGCTATTGAAAACTCGTGTAATAAAAGGTGTGGGGCCTTCCTCTAAGAGTGCCCCTCTCATAGGGTAACCAAGTTGTCTTATAGTGAGGATGGGATTGTAATTGATGCAACCCCTCGTCCCCATCAAGGGAACATTTGGAAATTTCCCGCACAAAATAAGAATCCCGGTTCTTCCTTCCTTCCATCGGGGGAACCAATTGACAGACACTCCTTCTTTGCTTGCTAAGAGTCGGTCCCAGTTTGCCTCTTTTTTCTCGGTGCATGAGCGGTGGCCTTCTAGCGGGCAAACATGTCTCATCTCTTGGCAAAAGAAGTGCGAAACCAACCATACATAGAGAGCCGGTGTACAGCAAACGATCCTTGCGTTGTTCTTCTCACATCTTCAGTCGAATGTGTCATATAGATCAGTTAAGACAGCGACAATCGGGCTTTCCTTGCAGTCATAAAAGGCGAGAAAAGCATCAATTGTTGCCCGGTCCACCAACCCATCCACATTTGGAAAGAGGACCACCCCAAAGATCAAGAGTCTCAGGATGTCCATGAACGGGGCCCATTCCTCTTGACTTGCCAAGACTCTCGCCTTTGCTTCCAAACATTTCCTTGGTACCCCCAACCACCCCATTTTCGACTTGCTTCCCGCGGTCCAATTCCTGTGTCGAGATTTTGACTATCTTAGAAATTCTACCTAAGGAAGGATAGAATCCCGAAAAAAGATATGGTTTCCTTCCTCCCAGAGGGCATCCCAGGATCTCTTCAAACTCTTCCACCGTGGGTGTTAACTGGAAGTCCCCAAAGGTGAAGCACCTCAAAGGCTGGTCATAATATTGGGCGAGGGAGGCAATGGCCTCCGTGGAGACCTCTGCCATGGTTAGGTCCCAGATCTTACCATAAGCTTTGCGAAAGGCTTGTCGCTGGAGCTGACCCATCAACTGTCCTAACTCTTTCAGACTGGCGACTCCTAGGCCCTTGATCTTGACTTGATAGAACCTCTTTTTAAGCGAAGGCGCCTGACTCGATCCCATGTTCTTATTAAAGTGGAATAAAAACCAGTGCGAATCAAGACTCCGACATCTATCATAGGTGAAATGGATGAATGCATGAAGAAATACGTATGGCACAGATTCATTTCACGGATACGAGAGCCCGGGAGATTATCTCTTTCTTAAATACAACATTCGGGCAGCATAGTGCCTAATGCATGCATTTAAGAAGGCGACACGGACCTTTCATCCTCTCGTGACAAAGTGAAGGGATCAAGACGCAACCTGTGCATGATGACATGATGCAGATGCGAAAAAGGGGGAAGGGTAACAAGGAGATGTACACAACATGGCAATATCCTCAAATAATCACACAACGAAGGCATACATGACATTTTAGGTTATATGCATGACAGTGTTTAAAAGGCACACAGCGTGTTTGCTTCGTGCCCCTATTTTAGGGACCTAAATGGGAGGAACTAAAAGGCTTTTAGTGATAATTCCCAAGGTGGTCATATCTCTCTTGATGGTTTCTAGAGGTATCATCCCCTTCAAAAAAACATATTGCGACAGTAGGGACTACCAGCAACAATATGTTATCAAAGAGAAAAACTCTATATGAGGGTTCACTGTTATCAAGCAAGTCGGAGATCCAACATGACCACAGATTCACCTCCACTCTTTAGGTTCTCATGGATCCGGGTATAGGGCCCCTTTTCAACTCACCGTGTGTACAAATAGTGTTGGTGTTTGTGTGCATCAAATGAATAAATATCTATCTCATGCATACATTTCAAAAACATACTAAAAGCATCAAAGAGTTATATATAAGAACGTAAGAGAAATAACAGGAAACCGACAAAAGAGGAAGTCATGATATTGCACGGGATTAGAAAGCCTAACTCTCTAAAAATAGTCCCCAGTGGAGTCGCCAACTGTCGCAACCTACCCTTCGGCAGGAGGGCGACGCGGGGCTCACGGGTGCGTATTCCAAGAAAGGAAAATGCACGGAGTCGCCACCAACGTTTATTCAAGGAAAATGTCAGAAAAATTGGAAAAGTGTGGTCTACGAACTTTAATCGTGAAAGGTTCGGGAGTTGTTTTTACGCACGGGGAAGGTATTAGCACCCCACGCGTCTGTCACAAGGGATGGCAACCTTTAATCAAGTGTGCAAATATGACTTCAAAATGTTTTATTTCCCCTTTTTTATGTCTTTTTTGGGTTTTTATGCTTTTTATGTTTTTTGTATTTTTTATCTCTTTGTGGTCGACAAGGGTGTTTCCCTCGCTCCTACGTATCCTCAATTGCAATGAGGAAATCAGACCTACGTAGTTCTTTTAGAACTAAACGTTGGATAAGTTGTTTTGATCCTTTTCCGCAAGATTGATTTTAACCGAACAAAAGTCGTTTAAGGCGTTGGACCACTAAAGGATCTTTTGATTTTGAAAGGAGAGAAATGTTAAGGCGTTGGACCATTAACAATCTCTTGTTTTTGAAAGGAGAGAAACCTTAAGGCGTTGGACCATTAACGATCTCTTGGGGTGGTCGACAAAAGCGGGGCTTTTGCTCTTACGTATCCTCAATTGCGATGAGGAACTCAGATCTACGTAGTTCTTGCAAAAGCGGTAAAGTTATGGGTTGATTTTATGCTTTTGAATGGTCCATGTTAACCGATAAAAGCAAAGAGGACCGTTTAAGGCGTTGGACCTTAAAACGGTTCTAAGCGACTTTTGCGAACAAAGCTTGATTTGTGAGTTGATTTTAGCCTTAGTTTCACTTTGGTTATTAGTCAATTCATTCAAGGAAACTTCCAAAGAAAAACGTCCGATTGATTTTTCTTGATTATTTTATTATTTTTTTTTTTCAAGATATTTTGATTATTTTATTATTATTTTACTTTTTTTGGTTTAACCGAGGTTACAGCGTGAACGATCAGATAGATTTTGTTTTAACAATGATTAAACGAGATTACAACACAAATGATCGGTTGAAATTCATTTTATCATTTATTAGGTGAGAAAACGGCTTAAATAAACGGTTAAAAGCTCGTTAAAGCGGAAGAAAAGAAAACTGAAAGTAAGCGAAATTAAAGTGAAAGTACACAAAACAAGTATGGACCACTAAGGGTGCATTGAATGAATTGAAAGATTCGATTTTGGAAACTTATCGATTGAAGACCGAAGAACGACGAAGAACGGTGAAGAATCTTCATGAAATCGCTCATGGAAACGTCTCGGAGGCATTACGGAGGCACCTCGGCTTGGATTTTTTTCACAGAAACAATTTTCCTCACTAATTTCGAGAGAATCCTCAAATACCAGAAGGGTTGAACAATTTACTCTGCCCTCTTTCCCCTATTTATAGGAGAAAAGAGGGAGGTGGTTGTCGCCCAGCTCCCCCAGGCGAGCAAGGTTGCTTCCACCAGAAGGCACCGCCTTCTATTGGAACCCCCTAGAAGGACCAAGTGGGCCTGGTTGCTATTTGCACCCCCCCTTTTCACTAAATGCACCCCTCCTTGTGTTTTTTTGTTTATTCCTTTCTGAAATGTTATGGAACTTTATGGATTACGTAATGACACCCATTTTCTTTCCAAAATGTTGTGAAACTTTACAAATTACGCAACAATGCTCTTTTTGACTTCTGGAATGTTGCGAAACTTTATGGATTGCGCAACAATGCTTGTTTTTGATTTCCGGAATTTTCCAGAACTTTACGGATTACCTAACGATGGGTGTTAAGTACCTTGAGGCGGTCAAGAGAAGGTTGCATGCCACCAAACAATGGTCCTCGGATGAAATTAAGGTATGACAACTTGCAATTCAATAAGAAATTATTTGAGTGCTCAATTGTTCAATCTATCTCTTTCAAGAGAGATTTCTTCTTCTCTTCATCTTATTTCTAAAAAGGGATTAAGAGACCGAGGGTCTCTTGTTGTAAAGCAATCTGAACACAAAGGAAGGGTTGTCCTTGTGTGGTTCAAAACTTGTAAAGGGCTTTTGCAAGATAGTGGAACTCTCAAGCGAGTTGCTTGGGGACTGAACATAGGCACAAGGGTGTGGCCGAACCAGTATAAATCTGAGTTTGCAATCGTTCTTCCCTTAAACTCTTTTATTGTTTATTGCATAATTATTTAGGAGTTCATTTTGAAAGGAATCTTGGGATTTTGGTTAAAATCAAAATTGAATTTTTAATTAGGAAAAGTTTGTGATATCTTAATTCAACCCCCCTTCTTAAGATATATGAGGCCACTTGTCTAACAAGTGGTATCAGAGCTTCATTCTTGTATAAAGTTTAGAAGCTTCAAGAATAATGGCCTCATGAAACTATTTATTTCCTGAAAGGAATTCAATAAATAGGCCTTCTATTTTTAATGGAGTGGGTTACCATTACTGGAAAACCCGTATGCAAATTTTTATAGAAGCAATAGATTTAAATGTTTGGGATGCAATTGAAGTAGGGCCTTATATTCCCACCATGGTTGCTGGGAATACAACAATAGAAAAGCCTAAGGATGATTGGAGTGAGGAAGAAAGAAGACTAGTACAATACAACTTAAAAGCCAAAAACATAATTACATCTGCCCTAGGAATGGATGAATACTTTAGGGTATCAAACTGTAAAAGTGCAAAGGATATGTGGGATACCCTACAAGTAACACATGAAGCCACAACAGATGTTAAAAGATCTAGGATAAACACATTAACTCATAAATATGAACTATTTAGGATGAATGCAAATGAAAGTATACAAGACATGCAAAAGAGGTTCACACACATAGTAAATCATCTTGCATCCTTAGGGAAAAATTTTCAAAATGAAGATCTCATAAATAAAGTATTGAGATGTTTAAGCAGAGAATGGCAACCTAAGGTAACAGCCATTACTGAATCACGTAATTTATCTAACATGTCTCTTGCTACACTATTTGGAAAGTTATAGGAACACGAAATGGAACTATTGAGACTAAATCAACACGAAGAAAATGATAAGAAAAAGAAGGGAATTGCTCTTAAAGCTTCATCTTCAATCCAAGAAAAAAGTGATAAAGAAGACTTAATTGATTTGAATGAAGATGATGATCTTAGCCTTTTTGTAAAAAGGTTCAACAAGTTCCTGAAATTCAGAGGAAATCAAAGGAGACCAAATTTTAAACCTAAAAGAAGGACAGAAGATTCATCCTCTACTCCAAAATGCTTTGAATGCAATCAACCTGGACATCTAAGGGTCGATTGCCCAATCTTCAAGAAAAGAATGGAGAAATCTGAAAAGAAAAATTTTAGTGAAAAGAATATGAAGAAGGCCTACATCACATGGGAGGTATCTTTGAAGAAGAAATGGTACATAGATAACGGTTGTTCAAAACATATGATAGGAGATTCATCAAAGTTCACACATATCTCTCCCAAGAAAAACAGGCATGTAACTTATGGTGACAACAACAAAGGTAGAATTCTTGGAGTTGGAAAAATAGGTACGAATTCTTCAAACTCCATTGAAAATGTTCTACTTGTTGAAGGCCTTAAGCACAGCTTGCTTAGTGTTAGTCAATTATGTGATAAGGGCTATCTAGTATCATTTGATTCTCAAAAATGTCTCATTGAACATAAACATGATACTAATATAAAGCATATAGGGTATAGAGTCAACAATGTTTATATGATAGACTTAAACCAAAAATTAGATAACAATAAATGTTTTCTTAGCAAAGATGATGATCCATGGCTATGGCATAAACGTATTGCTCACATAAACACAGAACACTTAAATAAATTAATTTCAAAAGATTTAGTTGTTGGTTTGCCTAAATTGAAATTTGAAAAAGATAAACTGTGTGATGCATGTCAACAGGGAAAACAAACTAGAGTTTCTTTCAAATCCAAAAATATTGTCTCAACTACTCAACCATTACAATTGTTACATATGGATTTGTTTGGTCCATCTTGAATTATGAGTTTTGGTGGAAGCTATTATGAGTGATAAATAGTGTCCAAGTATATCTAGCATAATCATCAACAATGACAATTGAAGAATCAATTCATGTTTCCTTTGATGAGTCTAATGTTATTTCTCCAAGAAAGGATATTTTAGATGATATTGCAGAATCTTTAGAACAAATGCACATTCATGGACAAGATTCTAAAGGAAAAGGAAAAGGAGCCAATGAAGATCCTCCAGTAGAAGTCAAAGCAAATAATGATCTTCCAAGAGAGTGGAAAGCTTCAAGAGATCATCCCCTTGACAACATTCTTGGTGACATCTCAAAAGGGGTAACAACTAGACATTCTCTCAAAGATTTATGCAATAACATGGCTTTTGTATCTATGATTGAACCTAAAAATTTAAATGAAGCCATAATAGATGAAAATTGGATAATAGCTATGCAGGAAGAACTAAACCAATTTGAAAGAAATAATGTTTGGGAGTTAGTTGAGAAACCTGAAAACTACCCAATCATTGGGACAAAAGGGGTGTTTAGAAATAAATTAGATGAAAATGACATAGTTATAAGGAATAAGGCTAGATTAGTCGCCAAAGGATATAATCAAGAAGAAGGAATAGATTATGCGGAGACATATGCTCCTGTTGCTAGATTAGAAGCCATCAGAATGCTATTAGCCTATGCATCCATAATGAATTTTAAGCCTTATCAAATGGATGTAAAAAGTTCATTCTTAAATGACTTTATTCAAGAAGAAGTATATATAGATCAACCCCCTGGATTTGAAAACTCAGACAAGCCTAATCATGTTTTTAAATTAAAAAAGGCCTTATATGGCTTAAAGCAAGCCCCTAGGGCTTGGTATGAGCGTCTGAGTAAGTTCCTTTTAGAAATGGATTTTTCTAGAGGCAAAGTAGATACTACCCTTTTTATAAAAAGAAAATCACATGATATTTTATTGGTTCAAATTTATGTTGATGATATTATTTTTGGATCTACTAATGAATTATTGTGCAAGGAATTCTCTCATGACATACAAAGTTAGTTTGAAATGTCAATGATGGGAGAACTTAATTTCTTTCTTGGATTACAAACTAAACAAACCAAGGCTGGTATATTCGTCAATCAATCCAAGTACTACAAAGAGTTAATTCACAGATTCGGCATGGAAAATGCTAAGCACATGACTACACCAATGAGCACTGCTTGCTATTTAGATAAAGATGAAACCAGTCAGTCAATAGATGTCAAGCAATATCGAGGTATGATCGGATCCCTTCTTTATTTATCTGCTAGTAGACCTGATATAATGTTTAGTGTGTGTATGTGTGCTAGATTTCAATCAAATCCCAAACAATCACATCTTAGTGTCGTTAAAAGAATCATAAGATATTTATTAGGCACTATGAATATAGGTTTATGGTATCCTAGGAATTTCACATGCACCTTAATAGGATACTCTGATTCAAACTTTGCCGGTTCTAAAACAGATAGAAAGAGTACAAGTGGAACTTGTCAATTCATTGGATCTGCTCTAGTCTCTTGGCATAGTAAGAAACAAAACAGTGTTGCTTTATCCACTGCAGAAGCGAAATATATTTCTGCCGACAATTGTTATGCACAAATTTTATGGATGAAGCAACAACTCTCTCATTATGGAATCTTTCTTGACCATATACCTATTAGGTGTGATAATACAAGTGCAATCAATCTTTCCAAAAATCCAGTTCAACATTCTAGAACCAAGCATATAGAAATTAGGCACCATTTTCTAAGAGATCATGTTCTAAAGGGAGATTGTATGCTAGAATTTGTTGATACAAAGAATCAGCTTGCTGATATCTTCACAAAACCTCTCCCCAAGGAAACATTCTTTTCAATTAGAAGAGAATTAGGCCTCTAAGATATTAGTGATTTGGATAAATAAGGATTGATTGGTTGAATGAAATATTAATGTTTGATGATTGATTAATTGTATTTGATTCTAAGATTTTGATTGTGTTTGATTGGTGTTATTATGTGATTGATGCTTGTTTGATTGAATTAAATGAATATTAGTATTGATAATTGACATAGATTGATGTTTTTAGCATAGACATAGCTATTCCTTGAGGAAACAGCCTAGATAGTGTTCTGGTAATCAATTACCATTACGTGTAATCGATTACACAAGAACAGATAGCCTGTAATCGATTATAGCATCCTGCAATCGATTACCAGAAGGCTAAATGCTCCTGTAATCGATTACCAAACCTTGTAATCGATTACATAACGCCATCTTCTATAAATAGCCATGTAAACCAGTAGCGTTGCGCAGCCACACTCCCCTCGACGTGCCTCTTTCTCCCTAATCTTCAAATCTTCATAACTTCCTCAATTCTTAACCAAATCACGTACCAAAAAGCCCAAACTTCATCATTTTCAATCCTCCTTTGATTCAATCGATTGAAATCTCCATAAACTTCATCAAATGGCTGAATCATTGAAAAAGCGAAAGGGCTCATCCACTTCCTCCGCCGCTGTTGCCCATCGACACCACGGACCATCTGGAGTGCCCACAGCACCACTCCCCCCTTCCTTGTCATCTCCACGATCATCTACTCTATTTTCTTCAGATGATCAACGTCTATGATACAATTCTCAATTTTCTTCTAGGATCATCTTAAACCCTAAGTACCTAGACATAGATTTCTTTAATGATGAGACATTTGACTGTTATCAAGTGTTTCAAAACTTTGGATTAGTTTATTTTATGTCCTTAAAATTGCCTTATTATCCTGAACTAGTTAGAGTCTTTTACATTAATTTAAAAATTCAGGATGGTACAATTCACTCTGAGGTGCATGGTATTCCTATGATCATTGATCAATCTCTGTTCTTTTTATTAACTAAATTACCCAGTCAAGGTGCACCTTTTGAGGGCAACATTGTTGATGACTGGAAGTTCGACTATTCTAGTCATGATGCTCGCCGTATAGTCTATAATGACCAGGCTGATATGATCGGTAGATTGCTGGTCGGATCATTAACCTTTGATTGTCGCATCATGCACTATATTATCGTTAGAATTTTGCTTCCCCATTCTTTTAATTTGGCTCAAGCCTCTGAGGAGGACTTGATTTTGATGTGGGCTCTCCTTACCGGTCGTTAGATCGACTAAGCTCACTTGGTTAGGTACCGAATGAATAAGGCATTACGGGCCAATGCACCTCTTCCGTATCCTCAATTGGTCACCCTTTTTCTCCGTCATTTTCAAATTCCTCTTGATGATGAACCTTTTTTTCAAGTCAAGAGATCTTTTGCCATAGGTGCTGGTGTAGTAACTTCATTTGGTTACCGTAAGGATCGTGATGGACATTGGCTGAAGAAGGACGTGCACCCTCCGCAAGACAAGCGTACTCCTTCTCCTCCTCCTCAGCAAGATGATTCCTCAGCCCTTATGAATGAAGTTCTTTTGGAATTATGGGGCCTCCTCACCTATGTTGGCGAATGCTTTGATTCTTTGGATGGTCGCTTTGAAGGAATGGATACTCGTATCACATAGCTTGAAGAGGATGTGAGTTATCTTCGTCGATGCTTCGACCTTCCACCACCTTCCTAGTTTTAGATTATTATTATCTTTTATGTTAAGCCGTGTATTTGGCTATGCCTTTTAAGTTATCATTTTCTGAACTTTAGTTATATTTTGGTATTTAGCACTTGGTATTTTATGACTAGATTATTTTTGTTTTTGACTTACGAATGATTATGTGAACTTTAGTTATATTTGATTATTATTCTTCCGCCTTGTGTTGATTACCACGTACTTTGGCTTTTTGATGTTGCCAAAGGGGGAGAGAAACAGGATGGTTTAGAAGCTTAGAAATCAAGAGATCATTAATTCCAAAACATAGGGGGAGTATGAAATGAGTGAACGTAACGTTATATCTTGCATATACTTTGTCTTGTATCTTGATTTCAGGAATTAAATTGTCATCATCAAAAAGGGGGAGATTGTAGAAACAATAGCAAAGACTTTGAATTTGATGTTTTGATGATGCCATGTGGTCATGCACTTCTCAAGTTTAATTCAAGACAAAAATCCAAGAAATACAAGATACATCATCAAGAAGATCTCTAGTGATTTAGGAAGGGAATTCCAAGTTGAAACAATAAGAGGTTCGGCCAATGGATTTAAGCTAAAATGTTTTTTCATGAGATTTACTCTCTGGTAATCGATTACCAGTGATCAAAATGATTTATAACAACCATTAGAAGTTTGAATTTAAAGTTTACACTGTGTAATCGATTACACATGGATGGTAATCGATTACCAACAGTTATTGAACGTTTTAATTCAAATTTTAAAGCTTGTAATCGATTACACAAGTCTTGTAATCGATTACCAGAGGAGAATTTCAGAAAATAATTTCCAAGAGTCACATCTGTCCAAAAGGTTTTTGAATGGCCATCAAAGGTCTATTTATATGTGACTTGGAACACGAATTTGCTTAGAGTTTTTCAAAACAAAAAGGTTTTATCCTCTCAAAAGCAAAATCATCTTATCCTCTTAAATATTCCTTGGCCAATACACTTGCAATTCAATAAGGAATTATTTGAGTGCTCAATTGTTCAATATATCTCTTTCAAGAGAGATTTCTTCTTCTCTTCATCTTATTTCTAAAAAGGGATTAAGAGACCAAGGGTCTCCTGTTGTAAAGCAATCTGAACACAAAGAAAGGGTTATCCTTGTGTGGTTCAGAACTTGTAAAGGGCTTTTGCAAGATAGTGGAACTCTCAAGCGGGTTGCTTGGGGACTGGACATAGGCACAAGGGTGTGGCCGAACCAGTATAAATCTGAGTTTGCAATCTTTCTTCCCTTAAACTCTTTTATTGTTTATTGCGTATTGCTTCTATTCAGTAAGATTAATTTTGCATAATTATTTTGGAGTTCATTTTGAAAGGAATCTTGGGATTTGGGTTAAAATCAAAATAGAATTTTTAATTAGGAAAAGTTTGTGATATCTTAATTCAACCCTCCTTCTTAAGATATATAAGGTCACTTCTCTAACACTGATCGCACTTGAGGATACAAAGGAGCAAGGGCAATACCCTTGTCGACTCAAAAAAGTAAAAATATAAAAAAGGGAAAATAAATAAATATTAAAGTCATGATTTTGCACACTCGATTAAAGGATGCCATCCCTTTTGATGGATGTGTAGGGTGCTAATACCTTCTGTGCACGTAAACATCTCCCAAACCCTTTTTCTTAAAATTCGCAGACCCCTTTTGGTTTTTTCTAACGTTTTCCTCGAATAAACGTTGGTGGCGACTCCCGGGTGTTTTCCTTTTTTGGAAGACGCACCCTTGGGTCTCGCGTCGGCCTCCCGCCGAAGGGTAGGTTGCGACAGTGGAACTTTGGCTCAGATGTACACATTCAATCAAGTGATTGCGCATCCACCAAGTCTACACATCAGCAGAATCACTAACATCAAGATAGTTCCTGATTGTTGTTGTCCAAAACTGCCTGTCAAAGATGAAGGCAAGAAGAAAGGCTTTAAGCTATACTACAATGAAGAGATGCCTAGTAGACGATAGAAGGTTGAAATGGTCAACTGTCCCAGAAAATGGAGTTCATTCTTCAATGGGAAAAAACCAATGAAGAAACTAAACATTTTCGATGCCAGAACCTTCTAGTACCAAATTGCTTGGAATGGCACAACAAAGGCAGCCTCCTCTGGATATGATTACAGTGATAACGCATACCACAAATACACCATTCAAGTGTTACGTCTAGTCAAGACGTACCATTTTAATAATGTCTGTGTGTGTTTTGTGAAAGATGCAGAGGAAGATGGATTCATAGAAAAGTTGAAGGTTCTCCCTTTCATCTTTAATGATGTTGTGTATGATCTCACAAAGATGGATGAAAGGAATTTCAAAGATCATGTGATGCAAACCCATGAAGTACAAAAATCTGATAGAGCATAGTTAGAGAAAGCCAATCATGTTGAGGTTAAGGCCAAGAAAGTTGCAGAAGAAGCTGCCAAGAAAAAGGCTGAAAATGAAGCATGGGTTGTACAAAAAGCTTTAGAAGATGCCACCAAAGTTATTGTTGTCCTTATTGATCTCACTATCTTTGGTACTTTCCAAGAGAATGATGAACTAGCAACATCCCCTGCAGAGTCTATTTTTGCTCAGGCTGATGAGGTTGTCCAATTGGTACAATCTATTCCTGCATCCAAGCAGTCTAAACCCTTAAGTGAAGCCACTTCAACTCAGAAGGATGTACCTAATGCAATAGTTGTTTTCACTAACAACTCTGATGTTGCTCCTATCAACTTTGTTGTCCCAGGTACTCTTTCAAGAGATAGAGTCCAAGAACTCTTCACTACCACTAGATCAACTGCCTTTACCACCATCAACTTAAGAGTGGCAATGGTGTCCAATCATCATTTCTTTCTTTGAACCTTAAGTCTTTGTGTTAATGAAAAAGGGAGAGAATGTTAAGAAATTTTGATATATGTAAAGCACTTTATCTTAAATAATACAAGTATGGTTTGGTGCTCATCTATATGTTATTATTCTGTTGTTATATATGTTTTTGCATAATCTGATACATGCATAAAGGTTGCTGAACTCAAGGGGAGTTTTTACAAACATTCATACATATATTTGCTCTAGTATACTCTGATACATAATCATGCATTATCCATCTATTTACATAACTTGATTATGTTTAGTATTGATCAAAATTTATATGGTTTGTTATCATAAAAAATGGGAACATTGTTAAGTCTAGGCGGTCCATTATCATAACTAGACGATCCATCCTTGCCCATGATTTTCATGATTACATAGACATAAATTATTGATGGACTAGTGAGTTATTTTGAAGGTGAACAAAACTTACTACATATGAGCATATTTGGTATTATTTCTTATCCTAGTGCTCTAATTAGTACATGTCCATTCATTATTGGAAAATTGGTTTTGTTCAAAGTAACATTTAACATTCAATGCGTTGTTATAAACTAGTGTCCACTCTTTGTGAAAACTAGTGTTTATACACTATTCCTATATTCATGTCCATTGGACTTAATTGCTTAACAAACCTACTTTCTATCAAGTATAAGTGATGTCCAATCATGCACTGGAATCATGTTAACCATAAAGGGAAGTGCACGTACTTAACTTTAGTAAATTCACTTTGCCTCCCTTATTTTGAATTGCTAACATTTGAATTTCGAGTAAGTAAGGACAAAATAGAAGGGAAGAGAAGAATTCACAAGAATATTCATTGGTGGTCGTTATCATTGAAGAGAGGAATGCATACAGTTGTTTGTACTTTATTCTTTCTCTATCCACAAGAGTGCAACACTTAGCACTGCCTCCAGCTGTGAGACAATGGTCAAATCAAAGACAAGTGTTAATCCTATAACAGATACTTTCATTAAGTCTATAAAAAGTGACCAAGGCTCTGCTATCAATAGCAAGAAGAAAATGAACAAAAATACGAAGTGAAAAGCAAGAGCATTTTGAAGTGAGAATTTGTCAAGTCATTGGATGATAAAAAAAATAGTGCTTAATTAGTTCATCCTTTGCATAACAAAGTTGTTCATTTGTATTTGAGGTTAAGTGTTTATCCAGTTTGTTGAGTGGTTTGAATTTATGTATTCGTTCAAACATTATTTTTTTGTGAAAATCAGGAGTGGCTTAGTGTTAAACAATACTTAGGTGTCTTAGATTCAGGGTGTCTAAGGGTGTTCCAGAATGGCGTAGAGAATACTACTATAGCCAAGAGTGGCATGACAAAATACTTATTTGTGATCAAACTTTGATTAGTGGAACCCTTCACTAGTTTGTGAATGAGAATTGGACGTAGCTCTATTTAAGTGAACTAGTATAAACTAAGTGTTTCTACTTATCTCTTAAGCTATTTGATTAGTATTTTCTTAAGCTTATTTTAACACATTTTTTCACACAACTGTTCTTTTGAAAAACCTTTGTGAAAATATTGTTTTACCAATCACTTAATGGCAGTGTTTTTGTTTTCATCATGTCTTACCCTAATTTTGTCCGGGGACCATTGTTTGATGGCATGCAACCTTTGCTTGACCGGTTTGAGGAACTTGACACCCATCATTAAGCAATTCGTGAAGTTTCGCGACATGTCGGGAGTCGAAAGGAAACATTATTGTGCAATCCGTAAAGTTCCGTAACCTTCCAGAAGCCAAAGTGGGGATGGTTGCGTAATCCGTAAAGTTTCATGATATTACGGAAAGAAAACAAGTATCATTACGTAATTCGTGAAGTTTCGTAACGTTACGGAACAAGAATCAGCAAAAAAAGGGCAAAGGGGGTGTATTTAGTAAAATGGTGGTGCAAATAGTAATTTTAAAATTTGGGCCCTTCTACAGGTTTATGGGCAAGCTACGTGGCAACCACCTCCCCCGTTTTGTTAAAAAATGGGCTTCCGGGACACTCGTAATACTTCCGTAAAATTCCCATAACCCTAAATAAGCATATTTCACTTAATATGGGTGAGAAGGAAGAGAAAAAAGAGGAAAATCAAGTCCTATAGGCTTTCGTAAGGCTTCCGTAATTTTTCCATAAATTACGAAAGAATGAGGGTGAACTAATCAAAATGGGGGGGTGAAAATAGCAATTTTCAAATTTTGATTTGGGCCTTCAAACTGTTTTTTGAAGCTGGATTGCTTCTGGAGGAAGCAACCCAGCTCGCCTGGGCAAGCTGGGCGGCAACCTCCTCCCCTTTTTTCTTATAAAAAGGCAAAAGGGGTTGTTCTAAGGGTCCCTGATTCCCCTGGCTATGCATTTCAGGTGTTTTGGATGAAAAAAATTGTTTCCGCAAAGAAAATTCAAGCTGAGGTGCTTCCCTAACGCTTCCGAGAGGTTTCCGTAAGCAAATCCGTGAAGGTTTTCCTCCGTTCTTCAACGGGTAAGTTTACGATATCCGAGACTTTTAATTCATTTCTTGTTTTTTGGCTTTCATCTTTATTTTGTTCAATTTCAGTTTCTTTTTCTTCCATTTGTAACGTGCTTTAACCGTTTATTTAAGTCGTTTTCTCATCTAATAAATGATAAAATGAATTTCAACCGATCGTTTGCATTGTAATCTCGTTTAATCACTGTTAAAATAAAATCTAATCGATCATTCACGCTGTAATCTTGGTTAAACCAAAAAAGGCAAAATAATAATAAAATAATCAAAATATCTTGAAAAATAATAATCAAAATATCTTTGAATAAAATAATAAAAAAAATCAATCGGACATTTTTCTTTGGAAGTTTCCTTGGATCAATTGACTAATAACCAAAGTGAAACTAAGGTTAAAATCAACTCACAAATCAAGCTTTGTCTGCAAAAAATCACTAAAAACCGTTTTAAGGTCCAACGCCTTAAACGGTCCTCTTTGCTTTTATCGGTTAACTTGGACCGTTCAAAAGCATAAAATCAACACATCACTTTACTGCCTTTGCAAGAACTACGTAGGTCTGATTTCATCTTCGATGGAGGATACATAGGAGCAAAAGCTCCGCTTTTGTCGACCTCGTGAGATGGTTAGAGGTCCAATGCCTTAGCTTTCTCACCAGGTAAAATGGATCATTTTAAGGTCCAACGCCTTAAATGACCCCCTTCCAAGTAAAAAGAATCACTTGATTCGCCCCTTTTGAAAGAACTACGTAGGTCTAATTTCCTTATCACAATTAAGGAATACGTAGGAGCAAGGGAAACACCCTTGTCGACCACAAAAAGATAAAAAATACAAAAAACGCATAAAAAGACATAAAAAACGTAAAAGGGAAATAAAACAAATTGAAGTCATATTTGCACACTTGATTAAAGGTTGTCGTCCCTTGTGACGGGCGCATGGGATGCTAATACCTTCCTCGTGCGTAAATACAACTCCCGAACCTTTCACACTTAAAGTTCGTAGACCACATCTTTCCAGTTTTTCTGACGTTTTCCTCGAATAAACGTTGGTGGCGACTCTGCGCATTTTCTTTTCTTGGAAGACGCACCCGTGAGCCCCCGCGTCGCCCTCCCGCCGAAGGGTAGGTTGCGACAGTTGGCGACTCCACTGGGGACTGTTTTTGTGAGTTAGGCCTATTTTAGGAAAGTGTGAAATTATGAAACTTTGTGTGTGCGCTTTTTCTTGAACTGTGTAAAAATAATAAATGTTGTCTTTTCCACATTTTTACACCGCATTCTAAGCACCCACAGGTTTGAGTAAAAAGGGGCCCTATACCAGGATTCATGGAAATCTAAGGAGTGGAGGTAAATCTATAGTCATGCTAGGTCTCCGACTTGCTTGATAATAGTGAAACCTCGTCTAGAGCTTTCTCTCTTTATAATGTGTTGTCGCTGGTATTCCATACCGCCACAATATTATTATCTTGAGTGATGATACCTCTAGAAAACAACCATGTGAGATATGGATCGTTGGGAGTAGTTATTAGAGACCCCTAGATATTATCCTATAGGTCCCCAAATAGGGGCACGAAGCAAACACGCTGTGTGCCATTTTAAACATTGCCATGCATGTAGTCCTAAATGTCATGTACGCCTTTGCTTGTAATTATTTGTGGATATTGTCGTACTATGTGCATCCTCGTGTTACGCTTTTGCACATCTGCATCATGTTGTCACACATGCATTGTATGTTGGTCTCGTCTTTTGTCACAGGAAGCCGGAAGGTCCATATCACCTTCTTAACTGTACACATGGGGCACTTCGCCCCCCAATGCGCAAGTAAGAAGATATGATTTTTCGGTCTCTTGTGTCCGTAAATGCATTCATATCATGCATCGCATAAGCATCTCTTCAAGGCATCATAATGAACATATCGTTCCTGCATTTGTCCGTTATCATATTCCAACATCACATTTTGCATGAGTCATTGCATCATCATGCATATGCATTCAACATACTTTTTGTTCTGCAAACTCCATACCTTTTGTTTTCATGCATGATCCTTGCATTTTCCTCAACAAAACAAAAACAAAAAAAGGAAGCCTGAAAATTCACGCTGCATTCTTAGTTGCATATGTTCGGTACCATGAGCCAACCATGTTGGGATCATTAACCCATTTCACTTAAAAATAAAATGATTGAACATGGTACATAATGCATGGTTAATTAAGAAATGATGTCTCTTCGGGCATCTCAATCTCATAATTACATTTTCCATGCATAGCATGCGTATTCCCGAGTCTTTCATCCCTATGAAATGTTGTTGAAGTATTGGTGATCAAAATTTTCATTCCCTGGGTTATGGGGTTGAACCAAGCTCGTGCTTTTACGAAAAGGTTCATCAAGTCAAGTTGAAGTATGGAAGTAACCATCTTGCAAAAAATTGAGGCAAAAGATGGATCGAGTTACATCGCTGCTTCGTCTACTGCCAAACACATTTAGGACTGTCGATGTCCCTGTTACTTCCAGTTTCACCTTGACGAAGATGTCATGGACCATGTTTTAAATCTAAATTGATTCAACCCTATATCCTGCGTAAAAATTCGCAATACTTCAACTGTGCATCATTTGCATACATCCATGTTGTTCATTGGTTGCATTGCTCATTGCATTCTTTCCTTGAAAAAAAAAGAACTTAATCATTGTTATAAAAAAGAAAAGAACACGCTTTACGGCGCCATTACCAAACCCGTGCTAGAGCTAGAGTAATGGGTGAAGTAGAGGAGGTGCAAGAGCAGATGAAGGCCGACATGGAGGCCATGTAAGAGAAAATGGCCACAATGATGGAGGCCATGATGAGAATGAAGAAGATAATGGAAGCCAATGCGGTTACAATTGCCGCTACCAGCACTGTTGCTAAGGTGAACACGATGCCCCCATCTGGCCTCAACCAAATGAATCATCCAACCTTAGCTATGGTAGGCAAAGATTTGGGAAGTACGAATGGCCCCATGATGTGCAAATTCAAAACGAGCACACCTTCCCGCCATATGGCTTGCCTCCCAACTTACACCAGCCAATGTGGTGTACACTCCCAATGAGAATGTCAATAACTCCATTCCTATACTCATTGAGAGCCAACAACCTCAATCTGATCATGCACATGTCTCTTGGCCCATGGGGGAGGCACATAAAATGCCCCACCACAATCTAGCCGACTTCGAGCCTTGCCTCGAATATGCCACTGAAGGGCAAGCAGTTGGTGATATACCCTTGCAAAACACTTTGGAGGGTCCTCAGTATCACCCACAACCACACCCCTCACATTCCATAGCGATTAAAAACCCTCATGCTATGGCGGAAATGGGAAAGTTGGATCATCTAGAGGAAAGGCTCAGGGCCATTGAAGGAGGTAAAGATTATGCCTTTGATAACCTAGAAGAGTTGTTCCTAGTACCCAATATCATCACCCCTCCCAAGTTCAAGGTGCTGGACTTTGACAAGTACAAGGGGACTACTTGCCCCAAGAACCATCTAAAGATGTATTGTCGGAAGATGGGGGCATATGCAAAAGATGAGGAATTACTGATACATTCCTTCCAAGAAAGTCTTACTGGGGTAGCTGTTACCTGGTACACTAACTTGGAACCTTCCCGAGTCCATTCTTAGAAGGACCTAATGGTTGCCTTCGTTAGGCAGTGTCAGTATAATGTCTTCGGATAGGATGCAACTACAAAACAGGTGCAAAAAGGGGGCACGGATCTTTTAAAGAATATGCCCAAAGGTGGAGGGATCTGGCAGCCCAAGTGTTTCCCTTAATGACGAAGAAAGAAATAATAACAATGATAGTAGACATATTACTAGTGTTCTATGGTGGGTTACACACCTTCAAGCTTTGCGGATTTGGTCTTCGCTGGCGAAATGATCGAAGTGGGTATAAAAAGAGGCAAATCTGATCATCATGCTTTGATAAATGCAAAAAAAAAAAAAAACTGGGGCAAGTGAAGAGGGTAAGAATGAGGGAGAAACCCATGTTGTGACTGTCATTCCTATACAGCCAAGTTTCCCACCAACCCAACAATGTCATTACTCAGCGAATAACAAACCTTCTCCTTACCCACCACCCAGTTATCCACAAAGCCTGTCTACCGCACTTCCAATGACGAACACCACCTTTAGCACAAACCAAAACACCAACCAAGAAATGAATTTTGCAACGAAAAAGCCTGTAGAGTTCACCCCAATTCCGGTGTCCTATGCTGACTTGCTCCCATATCTACTTGATAATTCAATGGTAGCCATAACCCTAGCCAAGGTTCATCAACCACCATTTCTCCGAGAATACGACTCGAACGCAACGTGTGCTTGTCATGGAGAAGCCCCGGGGCGTTCCATTGAGCATTGTAGGGCCCTGAAGCGTAAGGTGCAAGGTCTAATTGATGCGGGCTGGCTGAAATTTGAGGAGAATCGCGTGTAAATGTTGACATTGACAAGAGATGCCACACATGGGGAAATTTTGAAAGCTGTTGTTAGATGTCTCTAATGAGTCATCAGGATTTTCAAGTTTATACCATTATTGTAAACCACAGTTACAATGCTAAATAAAATGGATAAATTTGATATCTTTGTCCCTCATCCTCTCACAAATGCATCTTTGCTTATTCAACTTTCACCGGAATGTGGGTGCAAGCCATTGGTCTGTTTGCTCAAGCGATCTGTGCTCCTGAGTTTGGACTTCCAAGACCATTCAATCAGAAATTACTCGTGCTACACATTTGGTGGGGGTGCCGTAAAACGACGAGTAAAAGCAAAAAAAAAGTTAAAAAAAAAACATTTGATCGATTGTGTTTTCAAGTAAAAATATGGACGTTCATGTGACCTCATTTTATCATTCTGGAAGTTTGTCTTTTTTAGAGAGAAGTGAATTATCAAGAATAAGAGTCATTTGACTTAATCCATCAACTGAAAAAAAATCCTTCAACTATTTCTCGTCCTTGGAAAATTATTTTTGCAAGAATCAACCGTTTCTTTCATTCTCCCTTGCTACAAGGTTGTGAAAACAAAACAATGATGGATACCTTAGAGCCCTACACTGGGGCAATGAAAGACACCATGCATAAACCTCAAGCGAACCTAAGGGCAGATTAGAAGTTCTCACCCAATGGGTTCCCAGCTACAAGGTCATGACGAAAGATAAAAATGGATACCTCAAAGCCCTACACTGGGGCAATGAAAGGCACCATGCATAAACCTCAAGCGAACCTAAGGGCAGATTAGAAGTTCTCACCCAATGGGTTCCCAGCTACAAGGTCAAGACGAAAGATAAAAAGGGATACCTCAAAGCCCTACACTGGGGCAATGAAAGGCACCATGCATAAACCTCAAACGAACCTAAGGGCAGATTAGAAGTTCTCACCCAATAGGTTCCTTGCTACAAGGTCATGATGAAAGATAACAATTGGTACCTCAAAGCCTTACACTGGGGCAATGAGGGGCATCGTGCATGAGCCTCAAGTGAACATAGGGGCAGATCAAAAGTTCTCACCCGTCGATGTTTTTAAACAAAAAAAAAAAGGGACAAACCCTGGAATTTCAATGGATTGCTTAAACGTCAAATGACTCCATTGCCATCACTCCAAAATGGTCAAGTGACTAAATCAAACAGAACAAACACTCTGAGGGAGTTCCCGGAGAGATTTGCAAAGATAGGATAAGGTTGCATGAATTATCGCCTCTTTCAAAAGGACAGTCAATCTGTGTTTTCCAAAAAAAAATATTAAATCAAAATCACAAAATAGGGAAAGAATGTCATGAACATTGTACAACTTTCCATTGCATTGCATTGTTTCATATAAGGTTCGCATCAAACAAATTTCACGACAAAGGTTGCATGCATCTGCATCCCTAAAAATCATGTTAACTGCATAGATTTCCTACATCTAATGTCCAATCTTTTGAATTTGGGATGATCGGCCCTCTCTTGCTTTCGCATAAGGGTGGACCCTTCGGTACACGCCCTCAACTTCAGAGGACTACATGCCCTCGCCTTCAGAGGACTACACGTCCTCACCTTCAGAAGACTGCATGTCCTCACTTTCAGAGGACTACACGTCCTCACCTTCAAAGGACTACATGTCCTAACCTTCAGAGGACTACACGCCCTCACCTTCAGAGGGCTACACGCCCTCACCTTCAGAGGACTGCATGTCCTCACTTTCAGAGGACTACATGTCCTCACCTTCAGAGGACTACATGTCCTCACTTTCAGAGGACTACACGTCCTCACCTTCAGAGGACTACACGTCCTCATCTTCAGAGGGCTACACGCCCTCACTTTCAAAGGACTACACGTCCTCGCTGTCAAAGGACTACACGTCCTCGCCTTCAGAGGGCTACACGCCTTCACCTTCAGAGGACTACACATCCTCACCTTTAGAGGGTTGCACGTCCTCGCCTTCAGAGGTCTACACACCCTCTCCTTTAGTGGGCTGGGCACCCTCGCCTTCAAAGGGTGACTCGTCACCGACTTTAGAGGGCTCCGTGTCCTCACTTTCAGTGGGCTCCATAGCATAGCCACGCCTTAAGAGAATTTAAGGTCCTCTGCCCTTAATGCTTAACCGAGTCTTGCACTGCCGATTAAGGGGCAAGTAGTTTCCTTTTATCAGTTCCTGGGCCACCCCCTGA
The DNA here is from genome assembly GCF_000004515.6 of Glycine max. NCBI lineage: Eukaryota > Viridiplantae > Streptophyta > Magnoliopsida > Fabales > Fabaceae > Glycine > Glycine max. The sequence goes on along the minus strand of NC_016088.4, from coordinate 36,777,600 downwards.
TATTGGAGGGCGACCAACTGTGCGAGCACATCCAGAGAGGGAGGCTATCACGCAACTACTATGCATACCGGGGCAAGATTTCACCCGTGTCGCTGCAAAGAGACGAGTGCGGATCATGCGCACCAACATGACCACTCTTACACAGATATAGACGACATTGCTACTTAGCAACATTCTGCCCAGCGACCGCAATGCCGATCTCCCCCTACGGAAGTATCAGTCGGTCTGTGTTGTTCCGACATAGGTAAGTATGCATGTGGCTAAACTGATTTCTTATGCCATCCACTATTTGCAGGGATCGTACCCACAAGACACCCAGTGGACCCGGAGAAGTCCAACAGGGCCCTGAGGTTTCCAACTTTGGTTACGGGCCTCAGTCAGTCCTACAGGGTGCCCATTCCCCCCAGCAAGGTCACGCCATCATGAAATAGGTAAGTATGCACATCGCTCAACTGATTTTTGATGTCATCTATTATTTGCAGGGGTAGCGCCCACAAGACACCCAGTGGACCCGGAGGAGCCCAACAGGGCCCTGGGGTTTCCAGCTCTGGTTACGAGCCTCTGTCAGTCCTACAGGGCGCCTATCCCCCCAACAAGTTCATGCCATCGTGACATAGGTAAGTATGCACATCTCTCTACTGATTTCTGATGTCATCTATTATTTGTAGGGATCACGCCCGCAAGACACTCAATGGACCCGGAGAAGTCCAACATGGTCCTGGGGTTTCCAGCTCTAATTATAGGCCTTTGTCAGTTCTATGGAGTGCCTATCTCCCCCAACAAGGTCATCAAGCCCCCTACTAACCGAGCTTTCATCAAGAAGTACTGTGCCCCCAGGCTGGCGCAGGGCGAGACACCATCGCAGCCTGGGGATGGCCAACAGCAGGCAACATACGCACCGCCGCCACCTCCAAAGCCCCTCAGCCCATCTACAAAAGCTGGAATGTTGCCTACGACCTGTGGTCGACCAGCAGGCGACCAAGTCCAAAGCCAAAGATAAGCAAAAGTACTAGGTCCGTGACCGACAAGTCATCGCGCGTCCAGCTCAAGACGTTAAAGAAGCGCTACTAGGAGGCAACCTAGTACCTTTTAAATCTCTGCTTGTTATTTAATCACTTTTGTTTCTCAAGTCATAGTAGGACACACCTAGTTGCTCATGATCCTAGGAATTTAAATAAAACAAGCACAAGCTCGGAAGGTAGTCATACCTCACAAAATATATGTATGTGTGTTTAGGTAGTGAAAATACCTTAGATATGCATGTATATAGCAAAAATACCTCAAAAAAATATATGTATGTGTGTTTAGGTAGTGAAAATACCTTAGATATGCATGCATATAGCAAAAATACCTCAAAAAATATATATGTATGTTTAGGTAGCAAGATACCTTGGATATGCATGTACATAGCAAAAATACCTCAAAATATATATATGTATGTTTAGGTGGCAAGATACCTTGGATATGCATGTATATAGCAAAAGTATCTCACAAAAATATACATATGCTTAGATAGCAAAATACCTCAAAAATAGCTTCGCAGTGACAACCTTGATCGAATGTGTAGGATAGGTGGGAGGTGATGACACAGAACGACCAATCCTGAAAGACCACTCTTTCGTCTAAGGATGCCTAACCGCCGCACCGAAAATTCGGGGGGAGAGTCCTCTGGACTTAGCTCCACTTCCAGCTACTCACAACTTTAGTGGAGATGCGGGTGAAGAAAATTAAGAAGTTGCATGAGCGAGAAAATTTCTAAGCAAAATGAGAAGAAGTATCAAGCTCAAGCTAACAAGCATCGCAAATTTTCTGAGTTCAAAGCCTGACAAGTGTGTCTCACAAACCGCTTCTCCAACAACTCCTCTAACTGTTTCTTAAGCTAGGCTAACTCTATAGGAGACATCCTATAAGGGGCTATGGATATGGGTCCAGCACCAGGTACAAGGTCTATGGAAAACTTTATCTCTCTCTCAAGTGGTAGATCGGATATATCCTCAGGGAACACTTCAGGAAACTATCTGACAATAGGGAGGTCACACATGGAAACCATTGTCTCTATTTCCAGGTTAGACAAGATCATGTACACTTGAGCATCTTCTTTTAAAGATGTCACAACTTGGTTGGAAGAGATCAACATCATATCCTTACTCACTCTAGAATCATCAAACACCACAACTTTATCAAAACAGTTTAACAAGACATGGTTGGAAGATAACCAGTACATACCCAAAATAACATCAATTTGGCTCAAAGGCAAACAAATCAGATCAATCACAAATGTTCTACCAGAAATTTCCACAAGACAATTCAAACATACATTAGAAGTTAACACAAAACCACTAGTTGGGGTCTCTACCACCAGATCTTTATTTAAAGAAGACACAAAAAGCTTAAGTTTCCCTACACACGAATAGGATATAAAAGAACGGGTTGCACTGGAATCGAATAGAACAAGGGAATCCCATTTATGAAACATTTACCTTGGATAAGATCTTTGGATTTCGAAGCTTCGGCACCATTAAGGGTAAAGACTCTTCACGTGGCATTCAGATATCCAATTTGGTCATTCAGGCCCCCACCATTTTGCTCCTTCTTGGGATATGGACAATCTCTCTAAATATGCCCCTTTTGTCTACAATTAAAATAGATCATGCCTTTATCAACACAATTTGAGGAGATGTGCCCTGGCTTACCACATTTGTAACAAGTGATCTGAGTGGGGAAAGTATTGGGTTTGCTACCACTACCACCCGCAAACCCCATAGCAACAGTCCTCTAATTGTTGGGGTGGTAACCATATTGCTTAGGAGAGGTCGAGTATGGTTTTCCCTGATGTTGAGGTCCATTCTTTTTGTTCTTCATTGGACCCATACTCCTATAATAGTTTGCCCTGTCTCGAGAGTCTTCATCCCAAATCCAGCACATGTTAACCAAGAGTAGAAACTGACAAACACCCTGGTAATTCATAGCTTGCTTCACTTCAGGTCGCAAGTCGTTCAAAAACTTTACACATATGGAACTTTCACCATTTCTCCCTTGATAATGGGGAAAGTACCTCACCAGCTCCTCAAACTTGGCTGCATATTCAGCCACAGTCATGTTTCCCAGCTTGAGCTCCAAGAACTCCATCTCTTCCTTGTTCCTAACATCCTCAGGAAAGTATTTCTCTAAAAATACCCTCTTGAAGATATCCCAGGTCACATCTTGACCTTCAGCCTTTAAGCATTGGTGAGTATTCTCCTACCAATACTCAGCTTCTTCCACCGGAGTATATGTATCAAAAGCAACTTTTTTCCCCTCCAGACATGCCATCACTCGAAAAATTTTCTCAATTTCCCTTATCCAATTTTGAGCACCATCAGGGTTGTATCCTCCATTGAAAGTAGGAGGATTGTTTCGTTGGAAGCGGTCCAACCCTTAGTACTCAACAGCTCTAGCAGCTTCTCCCCTATTTGGATTCCCTATAGCTTGAGCTAAGGCTTGCAGAGTATCATTTATCGCACGACCATTTCGTCCAGCCATCACTCCGTATACACACCAAGGAGTTAGACACATCGCCTGGGTGAGCTGATCTAGCTCCAATTTTTCTGCTTCGGTAAAAACAGTCATATCTCACACTCAAGAAAAGGTTATATACAAATATGAATGTAATTGATAGACAAACACACACCAAACACAACAACACAACAAAGGTTATATACAAATATGGACAAAACAAAAGATAGAAGGGAAAAAGGAACATAAATAAAAAAAAGTCATGATAAAAAACATTGCACATTGACTGAATGTCCTAACTCTCTAACAGGTCCCCAGTGGAGTCGTCAACTGTCGCAACCTATCCTTCGGCGGGGGTGCGAAAAGGCCAAGATAGATAGGCCAAAGCGTTTATCTCCAAGGGAGAAAACGAACGGAGTCACCACCAATGTTTATTTGAGGAAAATGTTAGAAAAACCAAAAAGGGGTCTACGGATTTGGGAAATAAGGGTTCGGGAGTTGTTTACGCATAGGGAAGGTATTAGCACCCCATGCGCCCGTCACAAGAGACGGCAACCTTTAATCAAGTGTGCAAAACATGACTTCAAAATTGTGTATTTTCCCTTTTTATATTTTTTTTTGGGGTCGACAAGGGTGTAACCCTTCCTCCTACGTATCCCCTGGTGCGATGAGGAATTCAGACCTACGTAGTTCTTTAAAGTCTGAAAGTTTGTGTGTTAAATTATTTTTATGTTTTTTGAAAGATTGATTTTAGTTACGAACAAAAGTTGTTTAAGGCATTGGACCTTGAAACGATGTTTTAAACTTTGAAAAGTCGAGAGAGTCATTTAAGGCGTTGGACCTTGAAACGATCTTTTGATTTGAAAAGATGAGAGAGTCGTTAAGGCGTTGGACCTTGAAATGGTCTCAAGCGATATTTGATGAAAAAAAAGTTATTTATGAGTTGGTTTTATCTTGGTTTTTGCTTATTAACCTTCAACCTTTTTTAAAGATAACTTGCGGCACTAATGATCGGTTAAAACTTACTTTACAAAAGAAAAGCGATTACCAATGATAGGAGAAGGAGATGAAGATGCACAAAACAATAAAGAGGACCCCTAAAGGTCAATAGATTGTATCCAAATCCTTAAAATAAATACTAACCGGATGACGAACGAAGAACGATGTAGAAGTCGATTACGGTCGCAATTTGGTAGCGCCTCGACCTTATTTTTCCCTTCTTTCTTCTTCTCTCTGATTTCTGTCAATTTCTCTCAATGCTGGACCTTGGAACCTTTTACTCAGCCTCCCTCATGCCTATTTATAGCAAAAGATGGCATTAGGGGTCATGGCAGCTCGCCCAAGCGAGTTGTTGCTTCATCCTGAAGTAACCTTGCTCGCCCAGGCAAGCTGGTTACTTCACCCCCTAAGTTATTTGGGGGGCCAGGCAAGCCAGAGGCTAGCCTGGGTGAGCCAGGGTTTAGAAAAAGGCTTAAAATGACCCTTTTGCCCTCCCCTTTGGGTATCTTCTCCATTTTTTACCGAAACGTCGAATGATCTTTCATTTCACACTATAACTGGCGTTCAACATCGTAAGTCGACTAGCAAGGATCAAAAGATCAGCAAACGATAGTCCCCAGACAAAATTAGGGTATGACAACCAGAATTACACTTGAATTGAGAAATGAACAACGTTAAAGGATAAATACAAGATCTAGTGCAAGATGATCATTTTAAGGATTTTCTCCACAAGCCACAAGGACCTTCTACGACTATAGAAGGTACAACAATCGGGACTATAGAAGAGAAGATAATTGACGAAGTCAAAAGGATATAAGGGATGAAAATCGACATAAACATGAAAAAAAGCATCATCAGACCAATCAACTTGCCTAGCGGGTCATTAACACAACAATTGGAGGTTTTGTGGGTGGTCATGTCTATCAACACAATATCCCACAAGAAGCCCAAAAGCATGCCTACCATCACTTTTTCAAATGAAGATTTTAAAGACTTAGACCCCGTGTAGCATGACCCTATGGTCATCACAATGGAAGTAGCCAAATGCATCATGTTGAAACACTTGTTGGCCAAGGAAGCTCAACTGATATTCTCTATTGGTGGACATTCAAGGAGTTAGAAAATTTTTATGCAAAGATCAAAGCCTATCATGATCAATTGATTGGCTTTTCTGGGAAAGGGCAGCCTGAGGATACATCGATATCTACACTAAGTTCAGTAGAGGTGATAGAGATTATCGAATCATGAATATTTGATATATAATTATCAATGCCAGCACTTCGTACAACATCCTCCTTAGAGGACCACCTCTTAACAGTTTGGGAGCCATAGTGCCAACACCTCACTTCGCGATGAAGTTTCCCTTAGTTGAAGGAAGGATAGCTACTATTCATGTTGTCCAAAAGATGACCAGGGAGTGTTATGCCGCCAAACTCAAAATGACTCCATTGGTAGAAAAGGAGATACCAACATAACCTAAAAACCCAACCATGATTGGGAATGTGGAACTAGACCCTTGTTTGGATGATGACCAGAGGGCAGAACCTAATGATGAAACATGTCATTTCCATCTTGGAAAAAGTTGAATAGTGCACTCGTATGGGTACTTGGCTCTCGAAAAAATGTGATAAGCAGATTACCAAGGTCCTTCAAGCTAATGCAAACCTATTCGCATGGACGACTTTCGATATGTTGGGCACCGACCCCAAGTTCCATTTCCAGAGGATCTTGATTTTCCCTGATGCAAGACTTACTGCTCAAAAAGAAGAGAAAGTTGGGGGAAGAAAGAAGAAAGGTAGTGATCGAGGAAACTGCAAACTTGATTGACGTAAGGTTTATTCGAGAAGTCATGTACACCACCTAGTTGGCCAACGTGGTCATGGTGAAGAAAGGAAGTGACAAATGAAAAATATGCATGGACTATACAGATCTTAACCCCACATTTCCAAAAGAGCATCCCATTGTTGAATATTGACCGATTAATAGATGCCAGACATTAGGTTCTGGCTTCTCGGATTCCTACTTGGGGTACAAATAGATTCAGATGTATTTGCATGAGAACAAAACATCATTTATCACTAATATGACAAATTTTTGCTATCGAGTCATGCCTTTCAGCTTAAAGAATGCAGGGCCAACCTATCAAAGATTGATGGATAAGGTCTTTAAGAAGAAAATTGGAAAGAACCTGGAAGTATATGTAGATTACCTGGTGATCAACCCAAAAGCAAGTGAAGGGCATGCCAATGACTTATAGGAAGTTGTGACCAGATCCACAAGCACAACATGCAGTTAAGCCCCTAGAAAAGTGTGTTTGGAGTTGAAGGGGGACAATTCTTGGGCTTCATGTTAACGCACAAAGGCATTGAAGTCAATCCCAACAAGTGTCAAGCAATGATCGACATGTGAACCTCTTCCAATCTCATAGGCTACACAATTGGTCGATAGGTTGGCTTCCTTGCAAGATTCCTACCAAGGTTACTAAGAAGAACAAGTCGATACTTTGACATCTCAAAAAGAGCAAGACCTTTCAATGGGAGAAGGAATGAAAGTTTGTGTTCCAATATCTTAAGAACTTCTTAGCCATACCTCTAATTCTGACTAAGCCCATAACAGACTTAGTCTTGCTATTGTAACTATTGATTATAGAGCATGTAATTAGTGTAGTCATAACACAAGAGGTGGAAGGCACGCAACTCCTGGTAAACTACACAGGTAGCATACTCCATGACTCGAAACTCAAATATCATATGATTGAAAAATAAGCCTTAGCACTAGTAAATGCATTAAGACAGCTCTGACAATACTTCAAAGGACACCAAGTTGTGGTGCGAAGGGGACCTATCAAAGCTCAGTGTCTAGCTGATTTCATAAGTGAGTTTCACTGAACAAGTCCAATTGAAGAACCGTGTTAGGTGGTGTATGTAGACGAATCATTTAACCATTTAAGCAGTGAGGCAAGAGTCATATTAGATGTGCCAGGAGCCTTGGCATTGGAACAATCTCTTAGGTTTGGATTCAAAACTTCACATAACTAGGCCAAGTACAAAGCAAACATAGCAAGCTTACTTTTGGCATGAGAGATGGGAGCCAAGAGAATTATATGTCAAACTGAATCTAAGATAGCGACAGATCACATAACAGGGACCTCCCAAGTTAAAAAAGCCCACCACCTTGGATATTATCACAAAGTGAAGAACTTGGTGCAAGAATTTGATCATGAAAAGGTTAAACATATCTTGAAAGATCAAAACTCTAGAGCCAACGAACTTGCTAAGCTAGCAAGCACCAAGAAGCCAGGGCAACACCACATTGTCATTAAACACACCCTATTAGACCCGAGTGTTGGCGGAAAGGAATGCATGGAAGTGACAATGGAACCGGTGATAATTGTTCTTCAATATACATTTTTGTGAGTAATTATCTTAGCATTTTTAGGATTTTTGTGAATAAATCTTTACTTTTGAAAATAAAACTCTATGAAGTTAGTTTAGTAAATAAAAATGAGAGTTTTTAATGTTTTTGTGTGAATTTTAAATGTTGTAGTGGCATTTTTTAGGAAAAAGGAAAGAGAAGTCTCAGACCTCAGCTTGGCACAATAAGCAAAGTCGTAGCCTTAACAAGCTAGGACCAGAGATCAAGTAAATGTGAAGACTTACCACAGTAAATCTGCACCTTGCCATAGCAAATCATCAATATGAGACCAAGAACATGAGCAATAACTCGCCACAATGTGTTCACCTCATGCAACAAAGAGATTGGGTCCAAAAAGCATGAAGATTCATGAGTCAAGGCCCTGTGCAAGAAATGAAGATTCATTATAGCAAGAATTGCCCTCGCTACAACAAGATGCTGACATGGCAACAAAAATAATTGTAGCTCTCATTGAAAGAGTCTTCGTAACATATTTTTGAAACCTTTTGTCAATTTTTTAGTGTTCATAGTTTGAAGTTGGGATTTTCCCTCTCCCTCTATTTTCTTAGACTTCTAGTTTTTGGATTCATTTTATGTTTTTCAATGGATCAAGCCATGATTCTTTCTAACTAAACTTGAAGTTATTGGATCTTGAATGAAGTAGAGTTTAGAGTATGTGATTTTTGTTATTTATAATCTATTTTCCAATTTCTGCAATATTTTTCTACTTCTTTGTTTAAATTATTGCATAGGCTTGATTAACATTGCTAAATGGAATTGGATTGTGTTGGGAAACAAGTTCGATTCTAGATCTAAAGAAGAAATGTGTATAAATATGGTTTAAGGGATGAAATTAGGTTTTTGCATTGCATAGATCTCTATTCTTGCTCTAATTGCTAGGTTAGGTTACCTAATGGATTAGGAATCTAATTTAGGACTAAAGGATTATTCACCTAAGGAATTAGGATTTGATTATGTGTGTTGGATCTTGGTTGTGTTAAAATTGGAAATACGATTGCAAATTGATATTACATACGACAAATTCTACAAATTTGAAATCCAACAACACCTTTGTTCATTTATTTTTTTTGTCTTCAGTGCATAATTTTGATCTGAAAACCAAAAAACATTTTCCATTCGCTATAGCGAGCATTGCTTTCACTATAATGAATTTATATTTTGAAACTGATAAAAACTGTTATTTCGTCACAACGGATAGATAACTCATTGTAGTGAAATTTCTTCCCTGCTTCTTAATTTTTCTTGCTTTAGCTAACAATTTTTGTTCTATTTCCTAGATATTATACAAAACATAAATTGAAAGTCCAAGGTGCAAGGTACACTACCATTATAGGGGAGTTGTATAGGAGGGGGTTCTTCGCACTTCTTCTAAAGTGTCTCACCAAGACACGATCAGAATACGTCTTGGAGGAAATTCATAAGGGTATATGTGGGGTGCATACAAGAGGTCAATCAATGGCCACTCATGTCCAATGTGTCGGATACTATTGGCCCACAATTGGAAGCGATTGCATAGACTATGTGAAAAAGTGTTCAGACTGTCAAAAGCATGGTAATCTAATACACCAACCAGCCAACGAGTTGCACAAAATAGTCTCTCCATGACCCTTTGCAATATGGGGAATGGGCATGCTCGGACCCTTCCTGCTTGCAAAAGGACAGTGCAAATTCTTGCTTATAGCGGTGGATTACTTCACAAAGTGAATTAAGGTTGAACCCTTGGCCACAATCACAACTCAAAATGTCCAAAAGTTTGTATGGAAAAGAATCATCACCTACTATGATATTTCTTATGATATTATCACCAATAATGGTAGGCAGTTCACAGATAAGAAACTTCAAGAGTTTCTTAAGGGGCAGGTGATCAAGGCCATACCCGAATCAAATAAACATTAGAATGCAGTAACTAGGAAGTGATCCTAGGTCGTTTCCCAATGATCAATGACTGACCAATTGTTCATAATATGCTTCGTTATAACATTAACAATGGGGGGTGTGTTTGTTTGTAAATTTAAGAACAAGCAGATTGGAATACAAAATTAATAATATTAAAAACGTGTTTGTTTCCTCTGATTCAGAAGCCATTCTCTTATCCTAGGTTATGAGGATTTCACCCCTGGCAGTTAACCACTTAATCCAACCCTAATTTAATTTACTAAGCGAAAATCAATTTAGGGTTGTCAATATGTGATTAAGCAACACATACACCAATTAACCCCTTGTTCATTAAGCACGAATGTAATTTAAGCACAGTGGCAATTAATCGAACACAATGCATGCACAGATTAACAGAACGCATGTGGGTTAATTGGTGAAGGGAAAACCGATAGGAGAGCAACATTAAAAACAGAACCTCAAAGAGAGTTATGCTTCATCCTCAAAGGGAAAACACACTAGAAATTTAGCCTTCCATAAGTTCAACAAAAGCAGAAAACATAAATGAAACTAGAAGCAGAAACGTAAATGAAGCTAAAGGCAGAAAACGTAAATGAAGTTAAAGGCAGAAGAAGGAACAGAAACGAAATTGCAATTGAAAGTAGAAAATGGAAAATGCATTCACGTGAACAGTAATACAAAGCTAGAAAACGTAAAACCCTAAAACTCCATGCACTCATCTTAGGTATTCTCTTCTGAATAATAGAATAGACTGCATGAATCCCAAGGTTGTGCTATTTATAAGGGTCGCTCAAAGTCACCGGGCCTGATTACATTATTTTGGCCTAAAACGGAATAAAAATACTAAATAAAAATAGAACACAATAAAATGAAATTAGACGAAATCTAATAAAATTGTCTTCTCTCTTCAAGTCTAATCTGGCTCAGCCCAATTGCTTATAATTATCCTGAAATTGAATTAAAAACACCAAATTAGTCAAGTGGGCCCAATTGATAAAACTAAATAATAAATTTGACAATTAGAGTTAATCAGTAATTAAATTGGTGACAAAAAAGGTTAAGAAATAGGAGAAAATAATGACACATCAAAATCCCCCACACTTAGCTTTTTGCACTCCTGGGCAAAATTAAAAATAAAGCAAAGAACTAATCCAGAGACATTAAAGAGAGATAAACAAACACCAAAGCAATTACATATTTCTCATTCAGTCTCAGGGAATGAAAGGAATAGGTAATATCCAATGTGTAATGAGTTAAAGAATCAAGACAGTCATGAAAGTCATCCAAGCATCTCAAACATGGTCAGGTAGTCAATCAGCTCAAATATAAGTGATAAAGCCTCACAAGATATTCACTCTATCTCTCAAATGTCTAGGCTATTGTTTACTCTTAAAGCACCATTGAATACAAACACCACATAGACTTGGCAAAATTCTAAAATTGACAAACAAACTTGACAAACACATGCACATGAGGATCAAAAGGTCTTTAAAGGTTGTAATGGGACCAAGGATAAGGTAGAGGGAAGTATGGGATAAGTAGCTAAAACCCTACATGAATAGAGGAGTGATGGGGAATAAATGGAAATTAAGCACAAGTAGTAAACCCAAACCCTCTAATATCAACAAAATCAACCAAGGCTTCAACCCAAATCAAGTCCTCAAAACAAGACCTCATTTATTCAACTTCACTTCTTCTTTTTTTATTTTTTATTTTTTTTTAGAATCAGTACGAAATTGCAGAAATTGCAACAATTGAAAGCATTCTGAATTTTTGAAGATTAAAGCAAGAATTAGGCAATATATATACATTAAGCATGGCCAAAATAAAACATTAAGCATGGCCAAAAATCATATCTTCCAATGAAACATACCCCCCCACACTTATTCCAAAAACAATTCCAAAGCTCCAAAATTCCTTAAGGGTAAAGTGATATCATGGTTTTTTCACTTAAGGCTTGTAGTGAGCTTCAAAACAACGAAAGGGAAACATAGGCTCAAAAGGGCTATCAAAAGAATTAATTCAAGGTAGGCTCATTTGGCTAGAGGCTTATAAGAATAAAAATGCCTAAATCATCTCCCAACATGCATGTGAACCAAGAAGTATCAACAAGAGTCAAGCCAAGGCTGATGTGCAAGCAATCAATGGGGCAAAGCACACCGAATAAAATAAACAATGATGGCTCAAAATCTCACCAATGGTAAATTTATCACTTTCAATTCGACCTTTCATAACTAACTTGACATGTAGAGAAGGCAAGGATTTCAATTCACAAAATGCCAAGAAACTCCTATTTCGAAAACAATTACCCATTTCCAGTGCATAACCCAAAATTCAAAGAGAAACATGCAATGTTGTACACAAAACATAAAACCAACATAACAAATTTACCCCACATTGCCCTAGCATGACAAAGGAACCATTCTCCCCCCCCCCCCCCCACACTTAAACAACACATTGTCCTCAATGTGGCACTATCACAGGATTCAAAGCAATCAGATCAATCAATAAAATTGGACAAGTGCGTCAAAAGTAAAGAAGGAGACAAAAAAAGAAAACTCCCTAAGTCATGGCAGAAGAGAAGTCGGGTGGAGTATGGAGGTCTTTTCCACTAAGCATCCACTAAAGAAGGATTTGAAAGGAATGGTTTCAGGTGGTGTCCATTGACCTTGAAGCTCTTATCTGTGGATTCACTTTTGATCTCAACTGTACCATAAGGAAAAACGTTAGTAACAACAAAAGGACCAATCCACTTAGACCTCAACTTACCACTCATGAGTCCTAGCCTAGAATTATAAAATAACATTTTTTGCCCAACCGTGAAGTCCTTCTTAATTATCATGCTATCATGGAACTTCTTGGTCTTTTCTTTGTAGAACTTGGCATTCTCATACGCTTCTAGGCGGATCTCATCTAACTCACTCAGTTGCAACTTTCTTTCCTCACCAGCTTGATCCATAGAGAAGTTGCAGGTCTTCACTGCCCAGTATACTTTGTGCTCAATCTCCACTGGAAGATGACATGCCTTTCCGAAGACAACCCGATAAGGAGACATTCCTATAGGTGCTTTGTAGGAAGTCCTATGTGCCCAAAGAGCATCATCAAGCCTGGTACTCCAATCTTTCCTGCTTGGCTACACAATCTTCTCTGAAATTCTCTTGATCTCCCTGTTAGAAATTTATGTCTGTCCATTGGTTTGGGGGTGGTATGGTGTGGATACCCTGTGTACAACCCCGTACTTTTTAAGCAAGGCATGCATTGATTTGTTGCAAAAATGGGTTCCTTGATCACTAACGATTGCTTTAGGTACTCGAAACCTGCAAAACAGATTAGATCTGACAAAATCTACAACAACCTTAGCATCATTAGTTCTAGTGGGCTTGGCTTCCACCAATTTTGAAACATAATCAACTGCAAGGAGAATATAAACATAACCAAAAGAGACAAGAAATGGGCCCATGAAATCTATGCCCCAGACATCAAACACCTCACAGAATAGCATGGGTTGCTGAGGCATTTGTTGTCGCCATGTAAGTGCACTTCCTACTCTCTGACACTGCTCACAAGTGCTACAAGTCTTCCACGCATCTTTAAAGATGGTGGGCCAATAAAAGCCACAGTCAAGCACTTTGCAAGCTGTCCTTTGAACACCCAGATGACCTCCCGATGTGGAAGAATGACAGAACTACAGGACTGAGTCAGTCTCATGATCTGGAATGCATTGTCTAATGACCTGATCACTACACAATTTCCACAAGTAGGGGTCTTCCCAAATAAAATGCTTAGCATCACTTTAATTTTATCTTTTTGAGCCTTAGATGCTAAGGGAGGAAAAACAGAAGCAACTAAATAATTTACAATGTTAGCAAACCAGGGAGTAGAAAATGAATCAGAAATAGTATACAATATATACAAATGATCATCCGGGAAATCATCCCGAATGGGTGAGTCCTCATCAGACACACGTTCGATCTGACTCAAATGATCAGCAACTAAATTTTGTGCTCTGCTCCTATCACAGATCTCCAAGTCAAACTCTTGGAGCCAGAGCATCCATCGGATCAACCTAGGCTTTGAATCAGCCTTCTTCAACAAGTAATTTAGAGCTGCATGGTCACTATAAACAATAATGCGAGTACCAAGCAAATAAGAATGATATTTTTCTAGAGAAAAAACTATGGCTTGTAGCTCTTCCTCAGTAGTAGTATAATTCACTTGGGCAACATCTAAAGTCCTAGAAGCATAGTATATCACCCTAGGCAATTTATCAATTTTTTGAGCAAGGATAGCCCCCAATGCATAATTTGATGCATCACACATAAGCTCAAAAGGGGCTGTCCAGTCGGGTGCCTGAATGATGGGGGTGGTAGTCAGTGCTCTTTTGAGGCAATCAAAAGCCTTTTTGCATTTATCATTAAAGTCAAACTCCACCTCCTTTTGCAACAAGTTGGATAGTGGAAGGGCTACTTTGCTAAAATCTCTTGCGTGCAATACAATGAAAGGTTTCAAGTCATTCAAGGCACATGTAATCGATTACAATGGTTTGAAAGTGTGTAATCGATTACACATCATATGTAATCGATTACCAGAGACTCTGAACGTTGGGAATACAAATTTTAAATGAAGGGTCATAACTGTTCAAGAAAAACAACTGTGTAATCGATTACACTAATTCTGTAATCGATTACCAGAGAGGATTTTCAAGGAATATCGCCAACAGTCACATCATATCATTTGAATTTTGAATGGCCATCAAAGGCCTATATATATGTGTGACTTGGGACGAAATTGAAGAGAGAGTTTTTTTTTGGTCAAAAATGTCTTATCCTCTCAAAAGACAATGAGAGAGAATCCAAAAAGAACTTCATTGTCAAATGCTCTCTCAAAATAAATCCTTGACCAAACACTTGCAAAATCTATAAGGATTCTTACATGATCTTCATTGTAATATTCTTCTCTTGAAGAGAGAATTCTTCTTTCATTCTTCTTATTCAATGAGATTGGCTAAGAGACTGTGAGTCTCTTGTTGTAAAGCCTCTGAACACAAGGGATGGGTTGTCCTTGTGTGGTTCAGACTTTGTAAAGGATTTTACAAAGATAGTGGAAAACTCAAGTGGGTTGCTTGAGTACTGGACGTAGGCACGGGAAGTGGCCGAACCAGTATAAAATTGTGTTTGCATTCTCTCTTCCCTTATCTTATTTATTTTGTTGCAATCAATTGTGTCTTGCATGTTTAAAGAACATTGTTAAATTGATTGTTGTTGCTTCTTCTGCATTCTAAGCCTATCCCTCTTAAGATTATTGAGGCCACAAGGTCCAACAGCTAATACGAGGAATGTCAGCTAGGGTCTAGCCTATAGCCTTCTTATGCTTCTTGAGAACTGATAACAACTTCTCCTCTTACTCATCAGCAAGGGAGACAAATATAATTACTGGAAAATTTTTGCTATCATCCATGTAAGCATATTTTAAATTTGATGGCAGAGGCTTCAATTCTGGTGTGGGCGGCTGGATAGTGGTAGAAAGAGATGGTTTCTCAGCCTGTACCTCATAAAGAAAGTCAGAGGTATATGAACTTCCTGAAGCATGGTTAGTTCTATCTGACCCTAGAAAATCAATCTCAAGAGGTAAAACATCACCAGACATGTAATCAATATCAAATTCAGATTCACTCTCAGCATCAAATTCAAACATATGATGAAATACAAATTCAGATTCATTGCATGAAGAGTGACAGGCATGCAGATTAGAATGAAGATCAGTCATGTATTCATCACCAATATGGTCAATTATTTCAGCACGGAATACAGAAAGATCTTCAGATGGGTGTTTCATAGCATTGAGAATATTAAAATGAACAGTTATATCACCAAACTCCATAGATAGTGTGCCTGCATATACATCTATCTTAGTTCTAGCAGTTTTCATAAAAGGTCTGCCTAGAATGATGGGAGCTGATCCTTGAGAAAATCCCTCCTCCATATTCAAAACATAAAAATCAACAGGGAAACTCAGTTCACCAAACCTAACTAAGACATCCTCTATGAAACCAGCAGGATATGCAACACTTCTATTAGCTAAATGAATCACCACATCAGTTGACTATAAAAGACCAAGAGATAGAGAATTAAAAATAGACATAAGCATAACACTAACAGAAGCTCCTAAATCTAGCATGGCATTGTCAAACTTACTATTCCCTATAATACAAGGTATGTGTAGAAGCAAACTTCATTGCTTCATGATGATGAATCAAGATTGATTCAAGGTGTTTTAATGATAACAAAGATGATGACTAAAAGCCCATGAGAATGATTTCAAGATTGAGTCAAGAACAATTCAAGAATCAAAAGAAAGATTCAAGAGAAGTTTCAAGTTTCAAGTTTTCAAGAATCAAGAATCAAGAACGATTCAAGAATCAAGAGAAGTTTCAAGTTTCAAGTTTTCAAGAATCAAGAATCAAGAATAATCAAGAACAAGATTCAAGACTCAAGATTCAAGAATCAAGAAAAGACCCAATCAAGATAAGTACTGAAATTTTTTTCAAAACATTGAGTAGCACATGAATTTTTCACAAAACCTTTTACCAAAGAGTTTTTACTCTCTAGTAATCGATTACCAGTTTATTGTAATCAATTACCAGTAGCAAAGAATGTTTTCAAAAAGCTTTCAATTGAATTTACAACGTTCCAATTGATTTCAAAATGGTGTAATCGATTACAATGATTTGGTAATCGATTACTAGTGTGTTTGAACGTTGAAATTCAAATTTAAATGTGAAGAGTCACATCCTTTCACAAAAATGCTTTGTGTAATCGATTATAATGATTTGGTAATCGATTACCAGTGATAAGTTTTGAACAAAAATCAAAAGATGTAACTCTTCCAATGGTTTTCAAGTTTTTCTAAAGGTCATAACTCTTCTAATGGTTTTCTTGATCAGACATGAAGAGTCTATAAAAGCAAGACCTTGATTTGCATTTTATCAATTCATTAAGACAATTGATTACAATCTTTTACATCCTTTGAATCTCTTTGAACATCCTCTTGAATTTCTTCTTTTTCTTCTTCCTTTGCAAAACCTTTCTTAAGTTTTCTGGTTTTCCAAACCTTGAAAACAAAACTTGTGCTATTCATCTTTTTAATTTCCTTCTCCCTTTGCCAAAAAGAATTCGCCAAGGACTAACCACCTGAATTCTTTTTGTGTCTCTCTTCTCCCTTTTCCAAAAGAACGAAGGACTAACCACCTGAATTCTTTTGTGTCTCCCTTCTCCCTTGTCAAAGAATTCAAAATGACACAGTCTGAGAATTCTTTTGATTCTTCCCTTTCCCTTATACAAAAGATTTCAAAGGACTAACCGCCTGAGATATCTTTTGTTTCCCCTTCACAAAGTTTCGAAGGACTAACCGCCTGAGAAATTTGTCTTAACACATTGGAAGGTAAATCCTTTGTGGTACAAGTAGAGGGTACATCTACTTGGGTTGTTGTGACTGAGAACAAGAGAGGGTACATCTCTTGTGGATCAGTTCTAGTGGAGTGTACATCCACTAGGTTGTTCAAAGAGAACAAGGGAGGGTACATCCCTTGTGGATCTTTGCTTGTAAAGGATTTTACAAGGTTGAAAAGAAATCTCAAGGACCACAGGTCGCTTGGGGACTGGATGTAGGCACGGGTTATTGCCAAACCAGTATAAATTCTTGTGTTTGTCTTCTTCTTCCCTACACTCTTTATTTTCCGATGTGCATTTTAATTATCGTTTTTACTTTTGGTTAAGTTTCCATTTCTATTATTCACTTTCTTAACATTATAGTAAAAGCCTAAGAAGGGTAGACTTTTAATTAGTAAAATTTTAGTAATAATTAATTCAACCCTCCCCCCCCCCTTCTTAATTATTCCGAGGCAACTTGATCCAACAGTATGCAGAATGTACCTGGATCCTTATATTATTTAGGGATTTGGGGAACAGATTTACCAATTAATGCGAAGACATTTCTGCCCATGCTAATTCTTTCACTTCCTTTAAGCTTCCGCTTATGAGTGCACAGCTCTTTCAAGAATTTAGCATATCTTTGAATTTGCTTTATTGCATCTAGCAGAGGTATGTTTACCTCTACTTTTCTAAATGTTTCCAAGATCTCCTTCTCTGCCTCTTCCATTTTTTTGTTGGGAATTGCTCTTGGAGGGAATGGAAGAGGGATATGTTGTTGCTGTAAGTCAGAATTACCAGTAGAAGATTCACCTGCATAGAAATTATTAGGCAACCTACTCTTTAAATTTTTGTCATCATCTTTTTCTGGAGTAGAGTGAAGTTGGGCAGGTTCATTTGCGGATGAGGAAGATGCTACTGGTTGAGGTCCTTGATACTGCTTTCCCGACCTCAATGTAATGGCACTCACATTTTTGGGATTCTGGACAGATTGAGAAGGTAATCTAT